>NC_060894.1:8690000-8982500 GCF_014805685.1 Silurus meridionalis | reverse complement strand
ACCTGCACTGAAAAACTTTCACATGTTGACTTACAGTGTCTGCTGTCAGACACGTTGTTTTCTCTATTTCAATATGATAATGCCTCTGTAGCGTACGCACCGCTAAGCAGATTCAAGCGGGGTTTCATGAATGCTAAGATGAAGTCGAACACTGTGCATGACCTTTCAAGGGTACACAGAAGATTTCCACTTCCTTTATCTGACAAATAACAGGATGTGAACTGCATTTTTCCCAGGCTGTAGGTGATCAAAAAGTCTCACTTCCTTCAGGATTGGCTTAGGATTGATCGATTTGGTACAAACATGTCGAGCTATTTAGAGAATCTGTTCACTGGCTGAAATTACCATTATGGTTAGACTTAAATGCTAGATTGGCCTAAACTATTACAAAAGCTAACAGCAGTTATAATTCAAGTACATTAGCAGAGTTTCTGAAATAAATCCAATTTGTTTTGATCAGCTATCAGATGGCAAAACACAGCCTTAGTTAGTCAAGAAAACACCACAGCATGTGTTAGTCAGTGGTAGCTTGGTGGTTATGGCATTTGAATACTTAATATAAGGTTGATTTCAAATCATAGCACTGCTAAGCAAGTTGCTAAGACTTTCACTTACTAAGCTTAAAACACCATAAATCTATATGGTGAATATTGCACCAAAAAGAATATGGCTAGATGGCTAGCATAGCACAAAGTAGCTTAACGTATATGACTAAGTAGTATGAATGTCACAGTTGTGTTATTCTTAAAAAATCTTTCCTTTTTTCACTAGCATTTACTAGATGACAAACATAGGTCCTTATTTTGCCTAGCTCAGCTTTTCTTTAAGGTGATATTAAAATACATTTTTTTTAAATATTTGTTTCTTTGTTTGTATAAAGTAAATCTTCTGCCATACAAATCTCTGCTTATGAGCGGTGACTTTAGAGATGCCAGCATATTAGATATAATAATATAATAATACAATACTTAATATAATCCCGTGACCAACATTACAGCCAGTGCTGCTGTCCTGAAGAAACAAATCGATACCTCCCATCCAATCGTAATTAGGGAATCCAGCAGCAATGTGCTGTAAAACCATTTCCCACATTACACACAATTTGCAACAGCATGTCTTGTTTTTCTTTCCACATTATCTAGGGTGCTGTGCTTTCATTTAGTTACAGTTGTCTTCCAGAATATTGGAAATATATGAAAAAAAAACACTTTTTTGCTGAGGTGTCAAAGAATTTCACTGCATTATTGTAATCCAGGGGAACAAGTGATAGGTGCAGACTTTATGCGACTTAATGGAAGAGCAGGGAGTCTGTCTAGACTGTCTGTCCTCTGATGGATTTCAAAATGTTCTCAGCTCTAATCTTGGAAACCTTCTTCATTTCTTGACACTCTTACTTTTTTGATGGGCCTTTGCGTGTGAGGTGGCAGGTGTATGAGGGCAGCCGAAAGGGCAGGAGCTAAATTAAGGCGTAATGAGTGGCCCTGAAGGCTGTTCCAGTTCATGGGAGTACATTGTTTACACCGGGTGAAGGCAATGCTGGAAGAGTAATGACTAGGCAAAGTTTTTTTTTTGTGTACCTCTCTCAACAAGTCTGGATTTTTCCTCAAGACTAATTGTTTTTTTGCCCTGTTTGATCTAACTGGAGTCTTTTCATAGGTCAGCTTAATGTGTAATGTGTTAATGTGTCCTCAATTACAAGGACGTTACTGTTGTATGGAATGAATTTAGAATGCACTCTTTTCCATCTGTCCAGTTTTGGTGATCCTTTACCCACTGAAGCCACCTGAAACTTTGTAAATTTTGAGATGCTGTTCTGTTTACCACAGTGGGAAAGAAGAAAGAGTGGTCATTTAAGTTTTCAATCCAGCATTCAAAGCTGTAGTTTGGCTATTCTGCGCTGACTTTTCTCATCAACTGCCCGAAACTGTTTTGCACTATTTTGAAAATCGACAGCAACACTCAAACCAGTAATTAAGGTCACATTTCTATCCTCATTCTAATGCTTGACGTGAACATTAATTGAAGCTTTTGACATGCATGGTTTGATGCACGGTGCTGCTGGCTGACTGGATAAATGAATGAATGTGCAGGTGCACAGGCAAATCTAATGAAGTGGACAGTGAGTATATTTGCGAAAATGTTTGCGGAGAGCCAAGCCTCAATCATTCTTGTTAATCACTACAAACCTTTGCGAATGCTTAAAAGCTCCTGGAAAGGTTTCCTTTTCTGTTCTGCTTGTTTTTCTTTTTATTTAATCATAAGTTGGCAGAGAGTGAGGCGCCCTTGCTTGTCAGCTTTCCATCTTAATCAGCTATTTTCGTTTACAGCAGATGGAAGTCTGTCCTCTGTACTTTCTCTGCATTAGCCCGAGTGAGTGACGCTTAAATCGCAGAGAACCTGACAGACTCTTGAGGTCAGTGTGAGGCGAGCTTGGCTTGTTAAGGCTTTGCAAAGTGCTGGGTGTCAGTGTTCTCACTGCAGGGGGGGCCACGAGGCTGACGTGGGTTTTTTTTTTTTTTTTACTTCTCGTCGTGTTGATGGATGAGGGACCTATGAAGAGTACTTTGCTTTTCAGAATTGATGAAGCTTGACAAGAGAGATCCAAGTCACTGTTCTTCTGGCTATGTAGGAATGTTTGAAGAACATATCTGGCAACTAGCATAAGATCAGAGTGACAGCTAAGAGCTGGCTAGTTCAGGGACATAAACTCAGCCACATGGCTTGTTTACATCCTTTTATTAGGTACAGAATAAAAGCAGTGAGATATTTAAGGTTGTGTTTGACCCGATGATTTCACAACTTGTGCACATTAGCCTAACTTGCAAAAGGTACATGTTTTCAGCACTCAAATATTGCTTTGTTTCCTCCAGCAAATGTAGTGTGATATAAAATACAGATTTACACATTTTATGTAAAACAAACAACCAAATAAATAACTTCATGACCCTTTTAATATCCTGGCCATCCTGGATATTTTGCTAAATATGAATGCAGCAACTGTACCAAAAACAGAAAATGTAATTTTTGTGTGTGTTTCCTATGCTTTTATCAATAGATGTTGTCGCATAGTAACTTGACTGAAAGGTTCTATATTTTAATCCCTACTAAGCAAGCTGAGATTAGAAAAAACTATTACAAAGAACCTAATCTTCTTCCTAGTGACACTTGATTGTGGTATTCTGAATCATTGCTCTTTTGTAACTCTACACAATAAAGTCAAAAACTAAGTCAAAGGTAAAATTTTACAGGAAGTGGAAATCTTTAGTGGCTCCAAGCAAAAGAGATTAAAAAAAAACTCTTTGCACCCAGATGCCTATAAATTCTCAACCCACAAATGATATTCTATCAGTTTTTTAGATCTTTGGAACCAAGATGTTTACATCACACATATAAAATGTAATCATATTAAAAAATGAATGCATTATTCATAAGGCAATACAGGCATAGTGACTAAAGTTATGTATTATACAGAGTTGATGTATACCATACTGACTGCATTTTCAAAAATGTCTATTATTTTATGGATTGCCTTAAATGTTTAAATGAGCTGGTGTTGCTTTGGCTGAAAAGAACTGGTAGATATTTTTTTTTTTTTACCTGAGATGGACCTACCTAAGACAATGACTGACAACGCTTCTCTTTTTTACTTTCTTTTCTTTTTTTTCTCTCCATCATTCCTCTTCTCAACATAGAAAGTTTTATGCCCGTGGATATGAACAATGGTAAAAAACATAACCTTTTCCCACCAATTTCATGTCAGTGAAGATGTTTTCACTACTGAGAAAATGCATGTTAGCCTGAACTATTGTTCAGCCCTGTGTCCTTTGCTTATCTTGATCCAAGGAGATCATGACATTTGGGTCTAAATGAGAGGCTATTTTGACAGGCTTTCACTTGACTTGAAATCCCATTAAAAAACAAAACAAAAGAGATAAACATAAATCCTGTATGTTAAAATACTTACTGTGGCTACACACTAAATAACCGAATAGCTAGCTTATAATTTTCCTATTTGACTTTTGTACTATTTGTCCTATTTGACTTTTGTACTGGGTTACTTTATTACTGGGATTTAAAACAGGGAAAGATGATCCAGGCCTGCTTTTAGATAATGCTTAATTGGCCATTGAACAAAATAAGTTATATTTAAAAAAGATTAAGGTATTTTCCATCACTGGCACCATTAATTGATACAAAAGTTAATTGTCATAGTTAAATTGGTTCAAGCAATTATTAACAAAGATAATTAATAATCTAAAATGATAAGATTCTCATATTAAACAAGCAGTAAAATTTTATTGTGAAATACATTGTGTGTGAGAGTGTTTGATTAATAGCATGCACGCATAGCATGTCTCACATTTCCACATTTTTTCATCTATTCATTTCTAATAGAGCTTTCAATGTTATTTCCATCATGTGTCTACTGCGCATCAAGTAGCAGTGCTCTGCCTTTTTCTTGCTAACACCACTTCAGAAACATGCACTTATTCTAATGTGTTCTGGGTGACTCCATGTCCCAGAGCAAAAATAAGAACATTTGCAGTGAAATTCAAAAGAAAAAAGCAATCAAATTTTCTGACTTGGTAAGCAGGGCCTTGCTAGCTCGGGGTCATCCACCGCCTGCCGCTCCTGCTTCCACGGGCATTTCGTTCTCGCCCTAAGGCTTACCTGGGTAATTACCCCCCTTTCAGGCCTTTGAATTGCGTGTTTCTCCATCTCAAACGCTCAATATCCCCTATGGAGCTTCAGCAAGGCTTTAAAGACACCTCCTATCCCCGAGCTACTTTCTTCTCCTCCTGCGGTGAAACAAGTCTGTTATGCCTGATCGTCAGGCCTGATTAACAACACAGGATTTTTAATCAGGAGATGGCATTTGTGATTCACGGCTTATGATTTTCCATATCAAGGGCATTAAGGAAACAAACAGGAGTATGAAATGTAATTCGCTTACCATTATTTCCACTCTGAGATTATTCTTGGGCATAATTGTACATGTATAGCACACATTCTACTTTACTAAGCTTGGACTGATGATGAATGTGTTTTCAGGACAACCAGGCCTCCATTAATATGTTGCACCAATGGATCAAAAATATTTTTCTTTTTGAATTATCTATTGCAAAAATTGCAAAATGAAAGACCTAAACTTTATGCTGCTGTTAGTGGATGCCATTTAAAAGATTTATGAAGTGGCTTGTTGTCTGAGCTGGTATGAAAAAAAGCAAGAGTGGTAATTAACCCAGCAGAGGTGCTTCACTGAATCAACACTCTCACTTCACACCAAAGTCTCCTTAGCTATTAACAAGTACTTTTAAGTAATTTACATAACTGTTATACAAAGAATAATTAACAGTGCATTGATAGGGCATTTAAAACTTATTATATGTCCCTGTGCAGCTCTTGTATCTTATACATTTTTCTTATATTACAAGTGGTCAAAAGAAAATGGAAGATGCGCATCTGTGTACTAACTTGCGCCCAGGTTGCTTGTTTATTAAAGCACTGTTTATTAAGCGATCCAATGGGCATCTTAATTCCTATAAGAGTACAATCTAAGAACTTCCTTCACCTTTTCAAGTGCTGGGACTGGTGAGGATTTGCTTTTTGAAGTGTGGATTATGGTGTTGCATCGAACTCTCATTCATTTTAATAATGAGCTGTTTCATCACACGGCTAATTTTAGATATTAGTTATTCATTTTTGTGCCAAGGGCTCGTGGTCTGACATGACAAAATTGATGATGATTGTGGATATTTTTAGAGATGAGTCACTGCCTTGGTTCTGATAAAAGAAAAAAAAAGTCCCGTTAGACAATGTCTCTTGTGGTCTATACCAAAATGCATGTGAAACTGCAGGAAGTACAAGAAGAACAATGCAACGCTTAATATAAACTGCCTTGATGATGCTTTGGAGTGTATATTTGCCTGCTTAGGTAAAACCTAAAAGCTTTATAGCTCAGGTTTATAAGCAGTATAATGTCTGATGAAAAAACAAACTATTTCTAGATTCAGGATCCAAGATCAGAAAGCCTCCTGAAGAGTCAGAGTCTCCTCTTTCACACCATGTATAATACTCATAAAGACACATGCTTTTTTTTAATTTCAAGTAACCATACCAGGCATCTGGACATGTTTGGCCCTTTATTCTTACGTAAGCTACCACACACTGTAGCTGGCCAGAACTCTAGATCACAGGCTGTTACTACAGACATGTGTGATCTCCAAACAATCTCTATCTTCTAAACCACTATTACTCAGGGTCAGGGAAGCAGAGAAACTAGCTCTATGCCTGGCAACATCTTCCAGCTTCCCCTTGCAATCCTGTTTCAACTTGAAAATGTAATCCCCCCTGCGAATTTTGGATCAAACAGGGTCTCCTCTCAATATCCAGAATACCATCAAATACTCAACCCCCTTCACCTTGCTTCTACTTCTGGCTTCTCCAGGGTTGCCAAACTCCTTGCTACATCTTCACAAAAGCTGATTCTAGCAGCTTTATGATAGATCAAACTCATTTTGTCCGCTTGCATCCTTGACCCCAGTCATGAGGTCACTACTAAAAATCTCATGGCAAAGCGAAGAGTAATGATGTGCGAGTCGGGTCTTGCTCCTTGCAACAGGACTGCATCACTCCCACCACTGTACCCAACATTGTCTGTCTTTTACTCATGAGTAAGCAATGAGATACATACATTCATCAACTCTGAGTATTTCTCTAAAATAAGAAAATGACAAGCAGCCAAAAGAACTAAGTTGGAAATCCTGCAACACTATTTGTTAGATCTGGATATTAATTCACATTTTTTTTCATTGTGGTTGTTATTTGTTTGCGTAACTATACAATTGAATACTTGCCTAAATCTTTGCCTCTTTGTTTGCATACCAGTAATTAAGCACATATTCCCAGGTCTAAGAAGGCTAAAGGTAAGGTTAAAGGTCAAATAGGGGGTGGGCTGATGAATGCAGGTTATTTTACTACCTCACCATGTCTATTGGGTTTAAGAATTTGAAATATTGAAGTAAAATGTTCTGACTTTGCATTGAAATGGTATTTTTAGACCTATGTACTATAAAGAAATTACAATAAATAAGCTTTGTTTTTAATCATACTTGTGTGTTGTGTTCATTCACCTGCCATACCCAGCGCAACACAAATTTTCTTTTATTTATGTAGTTTTTTTCAAATGTCATGGCATAGGTCTAGTTATTCACTTCAGAACACCTACGCAAAGAACACACAAAGCCTTGCTTCTGAATTCAGCAAGTGCTAAAGCGTGTTATTATGTATCTTGGCTTTTATTTTTGAATTTATTTAATCTTTCTTCACCACACACTTTGAATCTGGATGACCCCTGTCTTCATCGGAATTTGTCTATTGTTTTATGATACTGAGCATCGGATTGCCTCTTGGCTTATGTATTTGGAAGTTACTTCAGCGAATTAATAGAAGAATATATATTTTTTCCCTTATATCCTGGTCAGGTGTTGGTGGATATAATGTATACCCAGAGTTCGATTTGCATGAGGGTGGGTGGGGGTATACTCTGGATGGGAAATCTATTTCATCACAGGACATCATACACACATATGCCATACAGTATATATTCTATTTAAATGGTAAGAGCTACTAGGTATTATTTCCTAAAATTGTGTAAGCTGATGTCTGGTGTGAAGTTATTAAACCGTGAGAAACACCTGAATAACTTGTTACTGCCATTAATTATTTAAGAACATTCTGTTGAATTTTAATTAAAAAATAAATTGATGAGAAAGCTTATTTCTGGGAAGCAGACCTAAATTTCGAAGTCTACTTCTGACAAAATTCTCCAATCAACTTGTAGGCTACCCCCAGGGCTGAAGCAGATGCCGCGCAGTATGTGTTAGCACAACATGTGTCATCAGCTACTTCGAAGTAGAGACCCCACAGCTCATTCACTTTCTCCCAGCGGAAGCTCTGGACACCTTTGTAGAACTCTCTGGGAAATGCTGTCCACTTCCTCTGAGCCTCTCTGTGGAGAAACACAGGCAGCCATTTGATTAGTAGGAGGTGTTGACAGGCCGCACCGGGGAGGCAGCGATCACTCAGCAGGGGCACAGAAGAGACTGACGGAGCCGGAGGAGCAGGGGCACAGAGACTTGGCCATGCAATTTCCTTTCCCATCAACCCAGTGAGGGACATATGCTCAATACGAGCTGCTTCAAGCCTGACCCTTCTGATTGGTGGACTGTGGTTGTTGGCGGGATGTGGCCGCAGGCTACCGGCATGTCTAGAAAGAGAATTTTTTCCCCAGACGTGGTCAAATACGGCTAGAGAAATGGTAGTGGCTGCTGGAGAGGAGAAAACTTCTTAGAGGTCAATCCATTAATAAGAATATGTTGTATAAATGTAATACAATCAGAGGTATTTGTGAATGCAGTCGATCTCATGCAAAATTAATGGGAAATTTGACAGACAAGATATGCTTTATTGGGCCAAATCCAGGAATCATGTAGGGTCAAAACACAAGCAGGCAAGTTAAGCAGTGAATGAAACAGAATGAGCGTGTGCTGTTCTTGCTGACTCTTAAAAAGTTACAGTTGCAAAGTGCTGACACTGGAGACTCCTTACAAAAATGCTAAATAAACATAAAATCCCACTAAATAATAAAACAAATACACCATATCAACAATTACACACATTTGTTTTTATACATTTCTTAAATGTGTCCTCCTTATAATGTCTTGTGTCAGAGCGGCTTTTAGAGAAAACTAATCAGCACCTTCTGACCAAAATTGATTCAGCATGTAACAGTATGGTATAAAAGAGGATATTCTAGAACAATGAAGAAACACAGAACAATTCACTAAAAACAATTTGATTCATAGAAACCAAGGCTTGGACGACGAAGCAAGACATTACAAACAAACACTGATACAGAAAGTAAGGTAATAGCTTAATGGGAGGTTGTACCATCAAGCAATGGTTAAGTCATTAGACTTTGGCTCTGAAGGTCGTGAGTTCAAATCCTAGCCTCACCAAGTTGCCATCCCTGGGCCCCTAAGCAAGGCCCTTAAACCCATAGCTGCTCAGTTGTATGAATGAGATCAATTGTAAGTCACTCTGGATAAGAGTGTCTGCCAAATGCTATACATGTAAATATAATAAAAGGATAGTAAAGACAAACTGGTTAAAAAGTAACACAAAACAGGTGAACACAAACAGGTTACAAACCAGTGACAGGACAGAAACATAACCCACTTAACATGAAGTGGGAAACTATGACAATTGGATTATATACTATCAAAAGCTATGAATCCTTTGCAACTTTCTTTCCTTTCGTTTCTATTTCGTTCTTTTTGTTCAAAACTTAGGATTTGGATAGAAATGAAGAATGAAGTCATGAATATGAGTACATTCATTAATTCCGTCGGCTAGAAAACGTATATACACAGCACACAGTATTAAGGCAGCCCTGCGGATCTCAGTGCATTTCTCTAAACTACACCAGACAGGTAGGCTAGCTGGTGATTAAGATGGACAGAGCTGTTGATAAGCAACGCGCTGATGCTAGTAATGGATCCGTTTAGCTGTTAATCAATGGCGCTCAGGGCCTCATCGAATGATGTGCTTATGCTGTTGCCATCCCACCATTGTTTCCAAGACCCTTTTAACCTAATTGAACATTAAACCCCTGTCATTGTTTAGCCCTTTTAGCCTTGTTTATAGCATGCGCGTGCGCTTCTTTACCTTTTTCATTATGCCTGGACATTTTCTTACACGCAGAAACTAATTAAATGGAACGAATCAAATGAGGATGCTGATGCATGACTGAATTGTGTCATTGAATAAATCTCTCTTATGATACATCCAAATGGCATGTTATTTATGTTGTTTATGGGCTGCAGGAAGAAAGGTGGAAGGACACTGTGGGGTGATGGATGGTGCAAGAGGACTGTTTCGTCTTCTAAATGCACATAATAAAGTCATGCATTACTAATTGCTTTTTTATACATGGTTGCTTTAAAGCCACTGCTCCTCAAACAGCACACGTATCCCATCATGCATCTAGTATTTTGTAACATTCCTTATCAGACCCAGCGCCTCTCCTCCTCTTTGTTGTTCAGTGCAGTTAAGAACACAGATGGCCTTTTCCTCAGGTGACAAAATCAACACGGGCGATTCATCTCAGCTCGAGAGATTGCCCCCTGGCACTTCGATTTATTCGGCACTTTTTATTTGTTTGCCAACCGGGGATCCTGGAGTGTGAACCTTCCCTGATACCTTAAGGGAGATGTGCAACTTTTAGCAGGCATTGTTCAGGAGCTGATTTGCTTATGGCCACCAGGGGCTTAAGAGACTGCCTAATAATGATTTTATGCATTGATACTCAAGTGTGAGTCTCAGTGCGAGTGTGTGTGTGTGTGTGTGTGTGTGTGTGTGTGTGTGTGTGTGTGTGTGTGTGTGTGTCTCACTTCATGGGTGTTTAGCCAAGCACTTTAAATGTAAATGCACTTGACATTTTAGGAGGAGATGCAATCACGGTGCATTAGGATGCAACCGAGTTCGCCCTCATGTTTCATGTGCACTCATTCCCTCTATTTCCACCGTCTTTTCGCACCCATTCTTCTGCCTCATCTATGCCCACTTTCTACAGGATGCTGTGATATTTTATTCCTCTCAAAACAAAAAAAATAAACAAGCATACTACATTAACTGAATTGAGTGTACAAATGTGTAAAGGATGTTTCTCAGTAGGGAACAGCCAAGCATCTACCATGAAGTGAATCTGTCCAGATTAACAGATTTTTTTTAATAAGCTGTGAAAAGCCAGAAGGAGCTGATACAATTTTGTTTTATTATTATCATTGCTCATACAAGAGTTGAACGTTCGATATGTCTGTGCTTTATTAGACATTAAGAAAAAATTCATTTGAGTGTAAAATGCTCCTATTCAAGCCCAAAAAGATATGAATGGTGGAGGAGAAAGCACTCAATTCCAGCCTCTCTACATGGGGTTCGCATTAGTGAAGCCCGGCAAGATGATTCATTTGTTGATTGTGTTTGCACTGTACTTATAAACACTCTTCATTAGTATTACTTTCACTTGTTCTCGCTTTCTTTCACACACACTCGCACTTACACTCTCTTCTCCACCCTCTATCTCGTTTTTTTTTTATTTTCCACATGGCGCCTCTGTCTTTTCTCCCTGGCCGCCTCAGGGGAAGGCCCCTCCATTACCACAATTACAATTTGCACACATTTCATTAAACTAATATCTGTGTGGGATCAGAGTGCTGTGAACACATTGCCCAGCTGGAACCTATTCTTCTCTGCTGCCCGCTTAACCATGCTGCCACATTAGACAAGCCATCAGCACTAAATAACAGGTGGTGGGCAAACAAAAGACAGGAGAAAAAAAAACGGGATTGAATGCACACTGATTCTCAAGATTGCTTATGTTTTTTTGTATTTTTTTTATTTAACCAGGCCCAAATGTTCCCTCGCTTCCCTCCCTTCCACTTTCAGAATCCTCTCCTGTTCAGAAATCACGCTGTGCCGAAAGCCTCCATAGGCTGTTCTCCTTCTTCTTGGCAGGATGCTGATGCTCTTTAATTTGCACTCTATTCATTGCAGGCACTCACACAGGAAGGAAAAAAGCTGCTCAGAATTAACTGTTTCAAAGGTCAAGTGAATTTGATTATTAGCTTCATTTGTGAGGGGGCCAAGGCTTTCACTCATACCTATTTTTGGATTTATTGCAAGAATTGCTTTGAGACAAGCGGTGCTCCAGCACTTAAGGACTGAGGCAGTGGGCAAAGAACGAATAAAATACTAATGATCAGCTGAGGCTGATGTTTCAAGAGACTGGAATTTTAATGGTTTTATATTTGGATTTATATAATATAATTATATATATATATATATATATATATATATATATATATATATATATATATATATATATATATATATATATATATGGTGGCAGCATACCCTAACCCCGAGACATCCTTTAACAAAACCTGCTCAATTTCCAACAGGACAACTACCCTAAGCGCACAGCCAAGATAACAAAGGAGCAGAGGTGGGAATTAACAAATACTATGTTACTGTACTTAAATCGATTTTTCTGGTATCAGTACTTTACTTCTTCTGAGTACTTTACTTCTTCTGAGTACTTTACTTACTATTTATTTTTTACTTTCACTCATTTCATTTTTACACAAATGTCTGTACTTTCCACTACTTACATTTTCAAAACAGGGTCGTTACTTTAGTTTTAATCTATTTGCAGAAATCTCACTGCGCGCAGTTTTCAGCCCACCAACCAATTTCCTGTCATTGCACGGCTTTTTTAATTCACTGGTGTATCATTTCCTGGCTCTCACACACCACAGACATAGGCTAGTCCAGGAAGCTAAAAACAAGCGAGGCAGAAGGTTACAAGAAGTATGGTGTTAACATGGATAAATGTAAACATGACTGAGATCAGAGACATTCCTGATCACCCGATCATCATCATAATTTTTTCTCTGCTTGTGTACTGGTGTAATGGTGGATGTTCAGCCTGGATACATTTATTAGGCAACAAAATTTTGTATTTGTTTTGTATTAATATAGTTATTAGGGCTGTCAAAACGTAAATTAATTTTGATGCTATTTGTTTTATTAATGCGCGATTAATGCAGCGCGCATGTCTGTTTGAGCATTTATATTAAAAATATAAATAAATGAATATAAAAGAGGCAAAATTTTAACGTTTAGCGCAACACACATTTATTTTTGTCCTTTCTTTACTCAGATATAACAAATAAATAAATAAGAAATAATTTTTGATCAGTAAACAATTGTTTTACTGATGTGCCAAGTCACAAATCAGCACCAAATCCGCCATGATGCACACATCCGACAATTTACTCTCAGAGTTCAACAAACGTGCCGACGCGTTTTGTGGCATTTTTTACTCATAACGCTGAAATGAACTTGAATTCCTCTGTCTTTTTTGATCTTACAGATAAGAGCAATACATTATTCGAATCTGTAAACAGGTACAGTTTCTCCAGTTTCACCTCGTTAACCATCTGTGTGGAAACATAGCAAAGGTTCCGTTTGGTGTCCTGATAATATACTTAATTTAAAACACCATAATTACTTTAAAAGATTTACAAGAATATTTTGTCTTTATGCTCTATGTTGATTTCTGTTTCACGAATAATAAACATACCTGCAAAAAGTAAACATACATTGGGGAGAAACTGCACAAAAGTAGGTGTGCCAAACTTGTAGCATTAAAATAAAAAATACTTGGGTGCTGTAATTGATGCCAAAGGTGCTTCAACAAAATATTGAGCAAAGGCTGTGAATACATTCGATTCTTTTTTCATTTTTTTATTTTACTAAATTTGCAAAGATTTTAAACCCCCTTCTTTCATTTTGTCATTTCATATATTTGAAAGGTAATAATTAATTAATCCGTTTTGGAATAAGGCTGTAACATAACCAAATGTGGAAAAACTGAAGCGCTGCAAATACATAATATCATCAAAAGATTCTGAGAATCTGAATAAATCAAGAACAAAAAAGTGTTGGATGCTTGTGATTTTTGGGCCCTAATGTGGCACTGCATTATAATCAGGCATGATTCTGTAATGGAAATCACAGAGACACCTCAGGACGTCTCATGAACACCTCCAGAAATCAGTGTCTGTAAACATGGTTTGCCATGTCAGCTAATTTTTAATGGACTGAGGCAATGAGAAAAACTGTTCTGTAGTCATACTAATTGAAATTTTAAATTCTTTTTAGAAATCATGGACGACGGATCTTTTGGACTACCATTCGGCTTGTTATAATGCTCGGTTTAGAAGCTTGCACCACAGTATGGGGGGTGTATTAATGACTATGGAATAAACAGCTTTTAACATCTGGAAAGGCACTATTAATGCTAAAAGGTATATTTACTATAAATACTAAATTGCATACTGCATCTATTAGGCGCATCAGGAAATAAATATGACAAAAGACCCAGGACTGTTGAACAGATAGAATCCAGTTTCAGCCACAAATTGGACAATAATCCTCTCACAAAACTTCTAAAACTGGTCTCCTCAGTTCCCAAACATATACAGACTGTTGTTAAAAGAAGAGGGGATGCTACACACTGGTACACACTCAGACTTGAACTGAGTGGCACGGACTAAGGGTCTGAATAATTATGTACAAGAGCTATAAATTTATTTTTTTATTTTAAAACATTTACAGGCATATTTAGAGTTATGTTTTGACTTTGTCATTATGAGGTACAGAGTGTAGATTAATGAGGGAAAAAAAATCAATCTTACCGATTGTAGTATTAGTATCAATAACAGCAACATAAATAAAAAAATATATATTTCAGTGTTTTTTCTTATTATTTCCAACACTGTACATAAATACAGAAGACATCCTAACTATAATCAAACATGTATACAATCATGTATTAACCAAAAATGTAATAAATAAACCAGGACATGTTTTATATTTTCGATTCTTCAAAGTAGCCTCCTTCAGATATGATGACAGTCTAGAACACTCATGGCTTCTCTCAGTTACCTTAATAAGATAGTCAAATGCAATGGTTTTTCAACAATCATGAGTAGTTCCTTAAAGTGTTGAATGTTTGGTGGCTTTTTCTTCATGTTCCCTTCAAACTAATCCCAAGCCATTTCGAATGGATTTATATCAGTTGACTGTGGAAGCCAGGTCATCTGATGCAGCACTCCATCACTCTCCTTCTTGAACAAATAGCTCTTACATAACCTAGAGGTGTGTTAGGGGTCATTATCCTGTTGGAAAAGAAATGATGGAGTGCAAACCAGATGGGATGGCATGACGCTGCATAATGTTGTGGTAGCCATGCTGCTAATGTGTGTCCTCAATTTTGACTAAATCACCAACAGTATCACCAGCAAAGCACCTGCACCATCACACCCCCACCATCACAACTTCTCCCTCATGCTTCACAGAGAGGATCACACATTCAGAAAACATCTGTTCACCCTCCATCCATATGTGTAACAAGGACATGGTGGCTAGAACCAGAAATATCACATTTGGCCTCAGAAGACCAAAGGACAGATTTCCACTTAGCTAGTATCCATTCCTTGTGTTTCTTGACCCAAGCAAGTCTCTTCTGCTTGTTGTTCTTCTGAAATAATGGTTTCTTTGCCACAATTTGACCATGAAAGCAGTCTCTTCTGAACAGTGGATGTTAAAATATTTTTGAAACTTGAAATCCAGGAAGTATGCAATGTGTGTGTGTGTGTATATATATATATATATATATATATATATATATATATATATATATATATATATATATATATATTTTTTTTATTTTTTATTTTATTATTTACATAAATACACCGCACATATCTATAAGCCACAGGCTTTAGAGACAGTGCATGTAACACGGCTTGCCATTTATTCATTAGGCTTTCCATTATCCATTCTTTCTGGTTGACTTTCACATCAATTTCTCTCGGGAGGTTTTCTTTTTGCCATTTAAAAATCACAATCGGTGGAAACTTTTCTCCCGATGCTGTGCAGCTCAGAACACAAGTTTTTTCAGTTGTTTTTAGCGTGACGAATGATTTGCCTTTCCTGTTGACATTCTGAGTGAGAGGCAGGTTAAACGTCAGAGGAACCTTATCCATATTTATGATGTCATGCGGGCTGATTCAGTGAGAGCTTGCTCGATTTAATATAAAGAGTTTCATTGGTTTACTTGAACCCGTTCAGCAATTAAATTGGTCTAATGTTATGGGGCTCAGTTTTTTGGCGGAATGAAGCTTTTGAAACCAAAAAAAACCCAGGAAAAATCCATAAATTAGCCGCTTCATTGTTTGAGCTGCAAGGTTGAAAGCGTGGGAAAAAAGTAGTGGCTTAGTGGCTCTGGAAATGAAGGTAAATATAAATATATATATATATATATATATATATATATATATATATATATATATATATATATATATAAATATACAGTGGAACCCGGTTATGTCGATGTCCTAGGGGGTCGCCAAAAAGCATCAAGATAACCGATGATCAAGATAAACGAAAATCAAAATGGCGGCAATATATTAACGTGCTTGAAATTTCTTTATGTACATGATGTGCGTTAATAAACGAGAATGTGCATGCACGTGTTTTTGAAGGGTTTTTTTACACAACAGCGTTGCCGCGATTTGTTTGATGAAGGCATGCTATAAAAATGTACATACAGTACATGTTTGTTAACAGTCAGGAATCCACCTGCCACGCCCCCTTCGGCGCCCCCTTCAGCGTGTCAGGTGCTTTCTCTGCCGCTTTCTCTGAAGCTCCCGGCTTCAATCGCGCACATATGGTGCTCGTTTATCATCATCACCAGCTCCTATTTAAACTTCCACACTATCACTGTCCGTTATTGTTGGTATATGTTGGTTCACGGCAGTCGTTGTTATCGCGCATGCGTATCCCGGTACGTGTCTTCCCACCGGCACGCTCTTAACGGCTGCGCTTTTCTTCCCGAAGCACATCGCGGATTCCCCCCGATCCTGCCGGTGTTCATTCAATGCTTTTGCTGCTCATCCCACAGTCTCCCGTGTGCTGTTCAGTGCCACGCTTCTACTTTCGCCTCCCGTTCATCGCATAACATTTAACAACAAAAGGCAAATGTGCACTAACTAACAGCAGAGATTCACCAGTATACAATACAACACCTGTAGCAGCTGTAAGCCTTGATTTTTCCGCCACTTCTGCGAGTTCTTCTGCTGCTGCACCGAGATAACCGACGTTAAATGGCAAATTTTTCCCCCCTTGTGCTCGAGATATTAGGGTTCGGCGACATAAAAAAAGGTTATGTCGACATAACCGATTAAAAAATGAAGTTCCACTTCAAAAACGTCAACTTAATAGGGTTGTCGAGATAACCGAGGGCGAGATAACCGGGTTCCACTGTGTAAATATATATACATTGTATTCTCTCATCAGATTTATGAGGTAGTCCCCAGGAATGGTTTTCAAATTTAAAAATTGTCAGAGAGCATGGCCACTTTTGTTTTGCAATTTTGGACTTTATTCTATCTATCTATCTATCTAACAACATTTGGGAGATGTTATATCATTATGAGAATTGGTTGGTGGGTGGAAATTGGCCAAGACGAAGTCTGGGTGAAACTAATGGTTTATCATTATCATTATCATCAGCATCAGCATTATCATCAACAACAATAAAAATCAGGACCTGTGAATGCATGCCAAAATTGTAAGACTGGGGAACTTTAGAATTGAGGTTAACTAACCCACATCTAGCTTATAGATACATTCTTGAAATCTGTTTTATTCGGCAATGAGGGAATAAAAAATTATGAATGAATACTGATAATGACATATTTGTACAAACAACCATGATTCATTCATTCAGTTCGTGGCTAAATAAAAAGCCTAATTACATAATGTAGGACATTACTGGTACTTTCAATGCGGTATGTGCTTGCTAAGCCTGGACCACATTACAAGCTTTATGCTGTTCTGTGTAGAAAATTTTGTAATTATTAGTGGTGTTTGGAAAGCATCACTATTACAATCTTGCAAATTCTTTAGTGGGGCTTGAAAAGCATCACTATTACAATCTTGCAAATTCTTGAGTGGGGCTTGAAAAGCATCACTATTACAATCTTGCAAATTTTTTCGGACAGAATTTAGCGTGTAACTCGTCCCGCAGTTTTTGCCCCAGCACCACGAATGATACCTCAAATCGTGCAAACTGGTCAGGAGGTGTGCTATAATTTTTTTTAGGATTTGTCACAGCCGTTTTTTCGATCACATGACCAAATAGGGAAAATATTTCCCCACAGAAAATAAATGGAGCATAAAAAACGTGTGTCATATCTCGGCCCTCGAGCTTCCAACATGCACATATGGCATATCCACTCGTATGGGGTACTTAGTGGGTCGTGACCATGTACCCCTCAAACCCGACCCGCTCGGAATTCTGCCCCCCATAGAAAATGAATGGGGAATCCGTCCCACACCGAGGGAAGTCAAACGACGGGTCATGTAATGACCTCCCGTGACATCACTTGCCCCGCCCCCTCGGAAAACGAGGGCATTAACTGGCTTGCAGTCGGCACTGAAAAAACCCAGTCGGCATTAAAAAAAACTACGCACACCCAATGTCGATTTTTGCACCGTCAAGCACCACTCACATTTACTTCAGGAAATGTCACATTCAAGTTCTCTATATACAGAACAGTATAACAACAAATGTCAACGATATTTGTCTTTCAGGGATCCTTTAACACTGCAAGAATTTTCTGGAATAAAACACCTTATATTTTTCCAAACAGTAATCCAAAACTCATGAACAGTTCAAAGGCATTCTTAAACAGATCATTTATATGACTTCCGAGCCAGTGCTGATTGCATTAGCCACCTATTTTTGTCAGATCAAATTTCACCTTTACGATGTCTCTCGTCACAAGGCCAACTGGTGAACGCGAGTTCACGGGTTACTTGGAGATTGGATATAGTTCTGCAGCTGCCAAGATGAATGGAATCATGTGCTAGGAACAAAGTAAAAGAAGATCCTGGGGTTAGTATCCAGAGTTAGTGTTACAGTCTTTGAAGCATCCTCATGGGTATTGCTGTGCATGAGGGATCTTAGTCCAAAGTGCAACAAGAGAGTGAAGGTGAGAGAAAGCTACCACCATACACCCAAGGTGTTTTCTGATGCAGAGCAAGCACTTGATGAACTCGTGGTAAATTCTGTTGTATTAATGCCCTGTCGACAAATCCACACTAAACTCCTGGGTTGAGACGAGCATTTCCTAGCAGACAGGCTAACATAATAAAAGTTGAAAAAAGAGAAATGGTTCACTTAGAGTCCATTGTCTGACCCTTTTTATAGCAAACTCCACTATAAAATATTCACTGTAAAAAAAAGGTAGAAAGAAAACACAAAAGTCTTTACATTTCTTGTCTTCTTCCTAATCCCTGCATAGTCTAGGGAGCAATTTTTTCCCTTCCTGACTGTCAGTCTGAACATTTTTCATGGGAAATTAATTCCATTATTAAACATGTTTCACCTCAGAAATTTCAATTACTGCCTGCAACACGAGAAAAGGAGAGAGAAATAGAGAGCATTGGCGTCTGTCTGGTCTATTGCATGAATATTGTATAAGGCCATGGCAGTAATCGCAGCTGATAAATACAGTGTGAGCCTTAGCAAGGCCTGGATGGATTCATACCCAGGCGTCTGGACCAGATGGCCACAGAAGACTGCAAGTGCACTCATGTCAGAGGCTTTACAAGACTTTGAATAAAAAGTTTAAGATATGGGGTGCGCTGCCAACACTTGCTGGCTCGTCAAAGACAATCTTGTCATGGCCTTCTGGACTGTTAAAGACAGCACTATGTGGGGTCCTTACGCAAGTTTAAGTGTTCAGCCGATCTAATCGACTTGGCTCATGCAGTTTAATCATTTGTTAAGCATTCGTTTACAATAAACATTTTGTCCTGGGGACTGACACTGGATGTGAGGTGCCAAAAATGGGACACCAGTTCACCATATTGCTCATGTCACTATTTGGGTCCTTTTTTGAAAAGACTGGAAATACAAATTAAATAACTTAAATGCCCTCGATTCTAGTCTTGCCTTGCAGGCAAACCTTTCTCACAACCAAAACACTCCTCAAAAATCCATCTTTCGGAGACTGTTGAGGGATGTTATGTTGGCATGGCAACACATGGCAAAGAGAAAAATAGAAAGTGAGGAAAAAAGGGAAATAAAGCTTGCTGCACTTTCACGAGAGAGTATACACTGCATTTAATGGAACTAATGTATGAAGAAAAAGCATAGTTGTGTATTCAGGAACAGGGGCCTGGAAGTGAAAATAACACTCACTATAGTAATTGCAGAGCAAGGCTTGAGTGATGGCCACTTTAACAGCCATCCACTGGTCAAGTGCACTATGTCTTCACTCTCTTCCTTTTCTTTTTCTTCTTGTACTTTGGTGCAGTTTCATAAGTCAAGTCAGGTCTGTTAGCCTTAATGCACTATACAATGGCAGAAAATATCAAACATTTGAACACAGTAAAAAGTACACAGCATAAGAGCAGAGACAAACTGGTAGAGATATTAAAACTATTCTATTAATACAGTAATTATATATATTAATATCTCACCAGCTATTCATTCATCCAATACTGTTTAACAATGCATTACAACATGAGCTAAGAATCTGTGTAATAATATGTGTGCACTAAAGAGACAAATAGACATATAGACAAATAGATAGCTGCATTCAAGATTTTTATCATGCTTTGTCTTACCATCTCATGTTTGTGCCTGGCCATGTGCATTTGTTTTGTTTCAAGTATTATTTTCACCTGTGTTTGTGTTTTCCAAAGTGTTCTGTGCTTATCTCTTGGTTGGTAAATCTATTTATCTGCCTGTTTCTTATGCCCCATGAGGCTTTGTGCAAACTGTGGGTGGAACAGTGGGCCATGCATTTGGTACCTGGGCCTTCAGTGGGGACTTACCCGACCTAATCCACCTCTTAATACCACCACAATCACGTCGCAATTATAGAAACCATCAACCCTAGGCAAAAACGCAATATAACAATGCGTGGCATTACAGAGAAAGAGAGACATTTCGCATATGGAAGATGAATACCATTTTACTAAAGCAAGCTCCAAACCTCAACACTACAACCACAACTGTGCCACCTACATCATCTGGAGCAGTTCAGAATCAATATTTGTCTGATAACATGACAAAAACATAATTTTTTTTAATAAAATACAACCTACTCACTAGAGATGCAGACTCATAATGCATACTCATAATTTTCACTGCTCCTCAGAGGTTGAAAGCCATTGGTACGGCTCGTAGGCACTGGTCTGGAAGTGGCAAACAAACCCTTTCCCTGGCTGAGACAAGCGAGCTAGCTTCGGGGTTGGCCAACCTCTTCTCACGATGTCTAGCTTTTCTTGAAAATGGATTTTCAAGTATGTCCGAGACCAAATACAGTGAGGAAAATAAGTATTTGAACACCCTGCTATTTTGCAAGTTCTCCCACTTAGAAATTATGGAGGGGTCTGAAATTGTCATCGTAGGTGCAGGTCCACTGTGAGAGACATAATCTAAAAAAAAAATCCAGAAATCACAATGTATGATTTTGAACTATTTATTTGTATGATACAGCTGCAAATAAGTATTTGAACATTTGAAAATTTTTACAAAATTTTTACAGTCTACTTATATTTATCTCCATTTAATTACATTTAACATTACACTTCTAACTCTAACCCCTTAAACCTACCAATACCATGAAACCTGTGCCAGCCCTACAGATATCACACTTAGTGGCATCAAGTGTATTGCAATACATGAACACAATTAGTATCAATGTACATAACATAGTATTAAAAAAAAAAAAAGTTATGCACATAGTCTTTAAATACACATAATATGAAGTGGGATTGATGATGATGATGATTGTATTATATTATTAGTAGTATTACCATTAGTATTAGGCTAGTAGTAGATACACAATCTGAGCACTAAATAGTGTTTTATATCAAAAAGCTAAAAAAAAAGATAAAGAAAGACTAATTATTTCTTTTTTAAAGGTAGAGAATGCAGTCAGACAAGGCAAGACAGGCATGTCATGCACTCTCACAGATGCAGTCTGTGCTAAATTCTTTGTACATAGCACTGTTCCACAAGTTTTTAAATAAAGTTTCTTTTTTTTTTTTTTTACATTTTAACATATTTTTTACATATTCCTGCCTGAAAAACAAAACATACTGTATTGCCAGGTGGATATATTTGTCTCTGTGTAAAGTGACATCATAATCACCATTAATGCAACCTAATGATTTCTTTTTTATGATTGCTTTCTTCACATTCTGCCATAATGTACCTTGTGGAATTACTATATTCCTTCTGCTTATATAGTGACCCCTGTGTGAAATATGAATTCACTCAAACACAAGACAAGCTCATTTTATTCACTTGGGTCTTGTTCCTGGTCGAGTTAAAAAAGGGAAAACAGAAAGGTATCTGCTTTTTAGTTTCTCCTCCAACTCCATTTAATAATCCAAAATAATCCGTCTTTATCACAATTGTTATTTCAACACTTTTTAACCTAATCAGTGCAAAATGTTCCCCCAGCTGTTTCTTTTTAATCACACTTAAAATACTTAGTAACATTTCCAGCCTTTCTTGCCCCTGTGCAAACTTTTTGAGATCCCAATTTCTGTGGCCATCAAATTCAAAATTACCTTACTTTTCTCCTAAAATGGTACATTTCCTTATTTTCACCTGTTAATGATTTCTAATTTCCATTGTGAATAAAATATTTTAATAGAAGACTTTCTCTTTGTCTTTTGTTTACCTTGTACACAGAGTTCCAACCTTCTCAGAATTAGGGATATACGTCACTCTGGATGGGGTGTCTGGAAAATGTGGCAAACATAAGTGACATGGTACAGATGGTAAAAAAATTAATTAAGCCCAAAATTAAGAACAAATTTATGTGTGCAATCAAGTCCCGCATGACGACACATGTCAGTCTACAGTCTGGGCTTCAAAGAAATCAGCTGCAGGTTCACTTCTTCATACTGTACTGTGTATTTTGATGGTGAACATCGGAGACATGTAATTGTATTTCACCTTTTTACACAAGTTCAAATTCATCTGCCTCATAAGTGGCAAAGTCAAACATCAAACCTTATGTTGATTTCTTCTTAGCTCTGCTTTTCAGCTCAAAGACATACATATGATGAGTGTCATGTAATAAACAGATCAGCAGATGCAGGTGCAGATAATTTTTTATAGGAGTGCAAATACATAATTTGAGAAGGAAAATAAGAACAACCTGAATTGTGGACAAGGAGAATGATGACAAACATGAGGCAAGGAGAGACTTAAATAAATGTGTTAGTGTGGCACGGAGAAAGTGCTAATAATCAGTGACATATGACATATGTGATGTAGGGGGGCTGTTGAGAGACTGTTAGGAGACAACTTTTTGGTTTAATTTTACTGTAAATATATTACATTTATAGTAGATATCAACATTTGTAGTACACAAATTGTTTGCACAAATTGCTAACAATTTGAAAAACCATTGTTTACATGTAGAGCTTTTATTATTATATGGACATATTAATGTGCACTATCACACATCTACTGTACTGGGCTTTGCTGCATTGTCACTGCATTGCTGCATTGTCACTGTTTCATTGTCTTGTGTTGTTTGCACTAAATGTTTGCACATGTGTGTTTTTCTATTTAGTTTTGTGTTTTGCATTATGTTAATGCATTATTATGTTAATTTATGTTGTTTTATGTAGCACCTGGGTCCTGCAGGAACATTGTTTTGTTTCACTGTGTCCTCTAATATATTGCTGAAAAGACGGAAAAAAAACTACTGGACTTGTAAATTGTAAAGTCTTACAATATATTGCTGTAGACAATGCCGTTTATCTTTAAAGGGAGATTGTTTGAATACTGTTTTCCATACTGTTCTTTTTTGTCATAATGTAATTAGAAATAGAATAATTTTGATAATTAGTACAGTAGTATTTCGTATTTGGACAGAAGAACAATTAGGAAATAGACAACAAAATACTGTGTTTAACATTTTTTTGTAACCAACGAGGAGTAAATTGCATGTTATGAAACATCACCCGCAATTTAAACTTAAAAAAAACATTTAACGTATTTACTTTTAACACCTGTACAATGTGAAAAAGCTATGCTGTATAAAATGTAAATAAAAACAGAAACCAATGATTTGCAAATTTAATAAACTCAAAAAAAATTATTCTGAATCGAACATAGAAAATCTTTAAACTGTGGAAATGTGCAATTTTAAGGACAAAAAAAAGTTCAATTTTAAATATGATGGCCTAAAATGTCTCAAAAAAGTTTGGATAGGGCCAAGTTTACCACTGTGTTGCATCCCCTACAGATATGTCTGGAAACTAAGGAAACAAGTTTTGCCCAATTTCTCATTTCATGATGCGCCAAACATTGTCGATTATTGTAAGGTATGGACTGCAGGTTAGCCAGTTTAGCACCTGGCCTCTTCTACTATGAAGCAAAGCTGTTGTAATAGATGCACTATGCGGTTCAGCATTGTCTTTCTGTCTTGCTCTCAGCATTGCATTTTTAAATATACAAGATTCCTATTGGCAGTCCCAGTCCTTAAAAGATAACTCAAAAAACCACCTACAAAATCACACACCACTTGATTATCTTATCAACATCAATAAGTATTTCTGATGTTTGTTCAATAAAGTGAAAAAAAGTTTGATGCCGAACAGGCTCAAATTCTGCTTTCATCATCGTGTTAAAATGTAAATAAAAACAGAATGCAATGATTTGCAAATCTCATAATCCATTTCCTATTCATAGTAAAATAAAATAATAATAATAAAAAAAAACATATGAAATGTTACATCTGAGAATATATACCATTTTAATAATAGAAAATAATAGAAATTTTAAATTTGATGGCTTCACAAGGTCTCAAAAAATTTGGGACAGGGCCTTTTTTTACCACTGTGTAGCTTCATGTCTTATGTCCGAATACATCTGGGGACTGAGAAGACCAGTTGCTGGAGTTTTAGGAGAGGAATGTGTCTGATACAGGATTCTAGCGGCTCAACAGTTCTGGGTGTCCGTTGTTGTGTTTTTTGTTTCATGCTTTACCAAATGTTTTTAATTGTTGAAAGGTCTAGACTGCAGGCAGGCCATTTCAGCACCCAGACTCTTTTACTATAAAGCCATGCTATTGTAATAGATGCAGTATGCGGTTAGCATTGTCTTGCTCAAATATGCAAAGCCTTCCCTGAAAAAGACATTTTCTGGATGGAAGCATTTGTTGCTCTAAAACCTGTTTATACCGTTCAACATTGATGGAGCCTTTACAAATGTGCAAGCTGCCCATTGCACAGGCACTAAAGTACACCCATACCATCGAAGATGAGGCTTTTGTGCGTGGTTCCCCAAAAGAAATAAAAATTCTGACCACAGAACACTTTTTCACTTTGCCTTTAAATGCAGTGCTGCCTGAGGGCCCGAAGATCACGAGGGCATCCAATATTGATGTTTGCCCTTGTACCTTGTACAGAGAGATTTCTACAGATTCTTTAAAACCTTTGATTATTATGTACTGTAAATGATGAGATATCAAACTGCTTCGATATGTTATGTCAAGGAACATTATTTTGAAATAGTTAAAAAAAATTGTAGACATAGTCTTTCACAGATTGAAGCTCTGCCCATCTTTAATTCTGAGAGACTCTGCCTCTCTATGATAAACTAGTTATACCCAGTCATCTTACTGACCTGTTGTCAATTAACCTAATAAATATCAAGATACCACCATGTGTACAGTCCTGACTGATCAAGTGGCAACAAATATTAGAATTAAGCACCTTGCCAAATGATTTTCTATATCTTTTTTGTCAGGAAATGTTTACAATTTTGCATGAAAAAACCTTCACAAAGCAAGCCGACTAATAAGAGATCAGTAGCAAAAGTAACTTTCATGCAGCAATTTGTATTTGGTGCGCTTGGATTCTTCAAAGCTTCTCCAGCAGCTTTTAACATGTAGCCTAATATTGGCTTTTCCAGCATTCAAAATCAATGAGCTTCTAAAAAAACATACTATCATTTTAGGAGAATATCGCTGGATGTATCAAGGGCAAGCATTTTTCATAAAGAACAGAAGAAAAGAATATAGATCTATATAGATACATAATAAATGACCTTTCATTTGTAGAAGTGCTCTGCCTGCCCATTCGGACACAAAGCCCATCAATAAATTGTGTTTTTATTTTATTTTTATTTATTTATTTATTTCATTTTTTTTTGTGGTCACTATTTATAATTGGTTTGGTTACTTGCTCCATAAGCACTTTTTTTTATTAAATTTTTCTCTCATTAGCTGTAAAGCTATGGTGTTTATCTCCTTCTAGCTGATGCTGCGTTACCATTTATAAATCAAGGTGAACTTTGTGTGTGGTGGATGAGTTTGAGGGAGAATCACACCTTATTTTTTTCTTCGTTTTGCTAATATTTTGCAGACTTTAGCACTATTTTTGGTTCATATTAAAAAAAATGCCCCTTGCTGACACCGGGCCACGAGTCAGAGAGGGAAAAGGTCAAAGCAATTTATATTTGACATGTGCAATGTGATCGCCGTGTCATTGCCTCAGTCCATGCTACACATGAACACACACACACACACACACACACACACACACACACACACACACACACACACACACACACTACAACACCAACAAAGGGACCCAAACACACATGTTATCAGGTGTATCCTGCTCGGACACATAAGGACGTGTGTGTGGGTGTGTTTAAGTGTTAACTTGACTGACGTGATCATATTGATAAAATTTTATGCTTAAAGCCGAAAAAGTTCCCCCATTCACGTTTCAAAATTAGTCATCAATTGCAAAATTATGATGCTTAGCAAAACTCTGTCCTCACAAAAGAAGACAAATAAGGAAAAATATGTTGATGTGGAAATGGAGACAAAAAAGACAAAGAGGGATGGAGGCTAATGAGGAGAGCTGTCAGAGGCACACAAGTCATACGACGTTGTAATAATGGATGAAATGGTCAGGTTCTGAGGCTTATTTATGACACTTTTACACACACACACACACACACACACACACACACACACACACACACACACACACAGTGACAGAGGAGGGGGCGTCTTTGTGAACACCCATCATTGCAGTTTCACAATGATTTACGATAAAGTCCTCTGAAGCATGGACGTATAACCTTGCTGCCTTACCATGAAGGAGATATCCGTAGGCATCTTTTGTATCATATCCTTTCTAGCCCCCACCCCCTCCAGGTGTGTGTGTGTGTGTGTGTGTGTGTGTGTGTGTGTGTGTGTGTGCGTGCATTTCCCTAGGTGTGTGCATTCAGGCCGCTGGAATGAAAGTGACATTTGTGCTAGGCCCTTAAGGGACTTAGGCAAGGACAGGCCGATGGTTACAGATGAGTTTCTGGAGAAGTGCTAGATACTGGGCTAGTGTGAAGAAGGAAAAAAACATGCTTTGCCTTTCATAATTATAAAAAACTATTTTCTGCAAACGCTAGCTCTCAAAGCTGTCTGCCTCATTAAGCTATTGTTCAATACTGTCACAGAGTCAATAACCCAATAAATCAGTTGTTTACTTAGCTTGGAAGCGATCAAGAGTTTGTGGGTGGAAACCAAAAAATAAAAAAAACGAAAGCTGCCGGATTTGAAGTAATGACTTGTCTGTCTTATCTTTAATTTGCTTAATGGTTTCCTTCTCATCTGTATGCAATGCCAAGAGGTTCCAAAGCTTTAGCTGTCATGGTAATATCGATCACATCAACACCATCATGTTCGTCCTTTTGTCCATTGATAATTAGCTGAGCTGAGTATCTTTACATAACTCAGCACTTAGTACTACTTCTGTGTTAGATGTGTCAGTAACCCATAGAAGTATGCTGCCTTTCTGAGGTCCTGAAAATGTTTTTCATAGACTTGTAAGGGTTATTACAACACTTAGCTAACAGAAACAAATGGTTCCCTTTCAGGAACTTGAGCTGCGTCGAAACGTTTTGGGAACGCGCCCGAGTGTTCACGCTCTGAAGTAATATGTGTAATCAGTCAAAAATTGTACGCTGGCTGTTGCTGGCAGGGTGACGTCACGACCAAAAAGTATAAAAAATTATAAAGTGAAGGCAGTGCTTTGTGTGTATGTGTTGACTTGTCTGTGAATTGTTTGGCAGAAAAAAAATAAAAAAATAATGTGACCTTTGCCATAGCCAAGCTACATAACTTGGCCAGTTCATGAGCAGAAAGTCCCTCTGTCCATTAAGCTGGACGAGCGCGCTCTGACACCGCGTCGCAATCTCCATGTCAGGATCTCCCGTTCTTTCCAGACCTGCACACTAAGGTGTCATGGTCATGGGCGAAGCACCTTTAGCCCCCTTCAACGTTGTATTCACACATTATGGGGCGGAAAGTACACAAGTATGGAGCGATGCTGCTATCTCTCTCCTGGGATCGCCTCCTCCCTCAAGACCCCAACATAACCCACAAAAACCCTGCGTAATACGTCGGCACTTGTGAGTAAGGATTAAGCCTCTGCATGTCAAGCCACTGCATCCCTGCACACCATGGCAGTCCTATAAGGCGTTTCAGGCTGAACTGCTGCATTAACAGGATGTGGCAGGTGCCCCGGGCAGCCAGTTCCCTAGCTCCACTGGATGGCGGACCTGGCCCTCAGATCCCCTAAAGAAGCTGCTAGGCGTAGTCCATGGATGCCCTCATCTCAACAAAAAGACACGCCTGGCTTACTCTCTCGGAAATTTCCGACAGGGATAGGGCCGTGCTGCTGGATGCCCCATTTACTCCTTCAGGAGTAAGAAACAGGCAACAGTGTTCGAGCAGTACCTCCCACGCCTCTCTCATGGGGCTGGCTTGACATGCTGAGGCTTAAGCCTTACCCACAAGCACCAACGTATTACGCAGGGTTTTCGGGGGTTATGTCGGGGTCTTGAGGGAGAAGGCGATCCCAGTCTGGGGAGCCGGCCATAAAGGGGCGCGTTGCACCGCAGTATTCAGTGCCCGCCCTGCCACGGCCCCCTCAGGGACCAGATACATTAACCCTGCCACCCTTGGTGCTTCAGGGCACGGCCAGCTACAGCGAGTCCCGGCATCGTTGTGGTCCAGGAGATCTTACTACCCCTAGAGCCGACTTAGGGCACTGCACCTGGCTCTAGGCACACCGGAGGTCAGACTCGAGAGACTGATAGCCCTAAAGCACTTTCTGGCAGCTTGGAAAGCTCTTCCAGATGTGTCTCAGTGGGTGATGCACACTGTAAAGCAAGGCTACTCAATTCAGTTCAGGTCCCCTCTGCCCTGTGTTCACAGAATTCTTCCCATCCTGGTGGGAAGCAAGCAGGCTCTGGTCATGGAACAGGAAGTAAACACTCTCTTGAGGAAGGAGGCCATCAAGGTGGTCCCTCCATCAGAACGAGAGTCCGAGTTCTACAGCTGGTACTTTATAGTTCCCAAAAAAGACGGAGGGTTGCGTCCAATTTTAGATCTACATCAGCTCTCTCATGAGACTCAAAATGCTGACCCTCAAGCAGGTCGTGCTTTAAATCAGATCTGAGAACTGGTTTGTCATGGTAGATCTAAAGGATGCGTACTTTCATATATCCATCCTACCTTGTCTCAGGAAGTTCCTGAGGTTCGTGGTTGGGGCCGAAGCTTACCAATACCAGGTTCTTCCATTTGGCCTTGCCCTTTCATCCCCACCTTCACAAAATGTGTGGATGCGGCTCTGGTTCCCCTGAGGTCTCAGGGCATCTGCATCCTCAACTACATCGACGATTGGTTGATCCTAGCTCAATCAGAGCAGTTGGCGGTCTTGCATCGAGATGTTGAACGCCTTTCTCCATTACAGAGAACCATCTACCTCGCTGTCATAAGGGATTTGACTACTTTGCGCACACAGCCGTTTCCTGCCCGCATTGTGGCCATCCTTACTCCGATGCCTAAGTGCCTTAGATGTTTGGAGAGATCCTGTCTATGCTGGCACATCAACTGCCTAGAGATGCTGGCCGTGCTTCTAGCACTGAAGCATTTCCTCTCATACCTCAGAGGTCACCACGTGTTGGTCCGTATGAACAATACTGCGGTGGTCTCCTACATCGACCTTCAAGGGGGTCTGCGTTCATGCCCCCTGTGCAGGCTGGCTCACCAGATCCTCCATTGAGCCGGTTAAACAAGGCAGCAGACTCCCTGTCGAGGCAAGGACAGGTCCTTGGCGTCTGCTACGGCTCACCCAAGAGAGGCCTCTTTGCAAATAAGCAGACTCTGAGCGGGTGGATTGTTGATGCTATCACATTTTATGAGTCCTCTGGTCTCCCCACTTCCTTCGGGGTTAGATCTCACTCCACCCTGAGTGTGGCTGCCTCAAAATGTTGGTCCTCTGGAGTTTCCCTCCATGACATATGTAACGCTGAGGGTTAGTCCACCCCGCTGACCTTTGTGCGGTTCTATAACCTAGACCGCAGTGCCACTCCTGGCCCCTCAGTCCTCCTCTAGCTGTGTTTGACAGACACACACTAGGCAGGGACTGGTTTGTCTGGCGTGATTGGACACTTGTTCCCAAAATGTTTTGATGCAACTCAAGTTGCTGAAAGGGAACGTCTCTAGGTTATGTATGTAACCCTAGTTCCCTGAGGAAACGAGACGCTGCATCTCTATGCCACACCTCCGACGTCCCTGCAGCGCTTCCTTCTCTCTTACAGAAGCTGCCGCTGCCTTCACGTGATATGCGTTTTATAATTTCACCCCACTGGTGAGAGCCAGTGTCCAATTTTGACTGATTACACACATTTTTTCAGAGCTTGACCACTTGGGCACGTTCCCAAAGCGTTTCAACTCAGCGTCTCGTTCCCTCAGGGAACTAGGTTTACATACGTAACCTAGAGATGTTCTTGCTTTTGTTGGACATAACTGAAATTTCAAGCTGCACCAGCATCCAAGCTGCACTAGCAATAACAAAATGATTATGACATCAGTGAACTTGTTCAGAAAATAATGAAAATCTAAGATCAAATTTTGTCCCCATTCTGTAAGAGATTGCCCAATTTAAGATTGTATACAGTTTTTGGTATCACTTGATTGTATACATTGAATACACAGGCATAACATTATGACCACCTACCTAATATTCTGTTGATACCCCTTTAACTTCCAAAACAGTCCTGACCCTTCATACATTGACAGCATTAACTTCTTCAACAATTTGAGCTGCAGTAGATCATCTGTTGAATTGGACCACATGGGGCCAGTCTTCACGTCCCACATGCATCAGTGAGCCTTGGCCACCGATGACCCTGTCACTGGTTTAATTCTATACATTGAATACACACAGGCATAACATTATGACCACCTATCTAATATTCTGTTGATATCCCTTTTACTTTTGAAACAGTCCTGACCCTTCAAACATTAACAGCGTTAACTTCTTCAACAGTTTGAGCTACAGTAGATCATCTGTTAAATTGGACCACATGGGGCCAGTCTCCATGCACCACAAGTATCAGTAAACCTTGGCTCTTTTAATAGATACTGACCAATGGGTACCGGGAATATACCACAAGAGCTACAGTTTTGCAGATGCTCTGACACAGGACACTGTCTTCTAGCCTTCACAATTTGGCCCCTGTCAAACTTGTTCTAATTCTTACACTTGGTATTTTTTGTAATTTTTTGACCAAGTCATCTTCAAGGCATCCAATCTTGCAATTCCACCACCTGCCTACTGGATCCAATTCCTTCAATTATGTGTCAGACCATTTCATAAGACCACATGCTATTAATCTCCACGATCATCAACGGGTTCTTAGCATCTGACCTTAGCATCACTTCTCTCCTCTCTTTCTAAAACTCTGGAACTCACTGTTTTTAACCAAATGTCTGTCTGTCTGTCTGTGAAAAAGCTTCATGATCAGCCAAACCAGTCTGTCTTCAAAGTGGCACATTCCATAGAGATAGCCCTCTTGGCTGTCACTGAGAAACTACATGCTGCTCAATCAGCCAAGCTGTCATCTGACCTAGACCTTTCAGCAGCATTCGACACAGTCAACCATAAGACTCTCTTGCAACATGGGAATGGTTTGCTTCCTACCTGGAAGGTCGCTCATATCAGGTAAAATGGAGGGGGTTCACAATTTCTCCTTCTGCCCCTCAGATACCACAGCTTCTGCTTGGATCTCGGGCATGCCTGGTGGATAAGTGCTTCTAAACTAAACTTTAACACCAGCAAAACCGAACTGCTGGTCATCCCATGTGATTTATCTTCAGGTCACAAAAACTTTATAACTCTCTACTCTCCCCTTCACCCACCTCTCGCAACCTTAGGGTAACTATAGACAACCAACTGTCCTTCTCCTCACATGTTGCTAAGGTGACTCGTTCTTGTTGGTTCCTTCTCTACAATATAAAAAGGATTAAACTATTTCAGTCCACACAGGCTGCTTAGGTGCTTGTTTAGTCTCTTGTCATTTCAAGACTGGACTACTGCAACTCTCTGCTGGCAGGTCTACCTCTGAATGCTATTTATCCACTGCAAATGATCCAAAACGAAGCTGTTCGAGTTGTGTTTAACCTGCAGAAGTTCTCCTACATCACCCCACTGCTGCGCTTTCCCCACTGGCTTCCAGTACCTTTATGCATCAGATTAAAAATATTAATGCTTGTCTACAAAGCCAAAAATGGATTAGCATCCTCTTACCTCAGAGACCTCATCACTTCTTACACTGGACCACACTGCCTGAGTTCCCTTTCAGGGAAAGCCGCTGGAGCAGCACTACGGTGTTTGCCCCGCTGCTTAAGCAGTACCAGATGCCAGTCTTGAGAAAAAATGGCTATAAAAACGCCTCTCCCCCGCTCTGTAATACAGTATGTGAGTGCGGCACCCTAACTCTCCAGGGAGTCTGCATTTGAACTACACCATCGGACCCTATTCGTGGCCCCTTCTTTTCTGGGGTTACCCCTGGCATGGAGACTCAAATAACTTTTGTACGTCACGCTGGACAAGGTCATCTGCTATATTCCATTAATGTAAATGTAAATATAAGAGATAAACAGTGTTATTCACTACACCGGTCATAATGTTATAATGTCATATCGTAATACCTGATCGTGTACATTGTTTTGGTGCCATTTCATTGGCTGATTAAACAAGCAGGGTATAGATGTACATGTTCCTACAGAGGTTGTTTTAGTATAAGGCAGGCAAAAAATTTAAAAGGAAATTAAACTTCAACTTATTTGAAACATTAGTTTACAAATCAGCCACTAATATTTGCATATCCCACAGTAAAGGCAATGTTACCTAACGATTATAAAGAAACACATGGTCCTTGCTGACAATCGGTATTGACCGGTGCTGTGGTCTAGCATGCTAGTTCAGCGCTGACATGCTGCTAACCACAGAGTCCAGATGTTCGATGGCCAATCTGTCCACCCTTTTTTTCAGTGCCAATCTTCTAGTGTGCCATGAATCATCTCCTCCTCTGGGTCACAACAGTGACTCTTTGGCACCTCAAAGCTCGTCTATTTTAACTGGCACAGAGGCATGGGCCTGGCATACACATCAATGCCGTATCACTATCACACAACGTCCAACTTTTTATTATCAATGCCCCCCACTCTCTCTCTCTCTCTCTTTCTCTCTCTCTCTCTCTCTCTCTCTCTCTCTCTCTCTCTCTCTCACACACACACACACACACACACACACACACACACACACACACACACACACAACAAAATGCACCAATCACAGATGTGATGACAGTTAAGTCATAAAAACAAGTTATAGAGAGTTCCAGCTGTTCTCAGGTGGCAAAATAATTACAGCTAATTTATAGAATTTGTGCTACAAGTGCATTTTTAATGTCGCATGATGAAACTTAATTAGCCTTCTAAACAACAGCCTACGGATTTAGCACCTTTTAGCTTGTTTTTGCTTTCTCCCAAGTGCACGACGCATTAAGCCTTAGCAACCACTGTGAAACATCAACATCTACAGACATGCTTGCAGTGTTTATGAAGTTGAAAGGAAAAAAGTTATTATTTTTAGCTTTCAGAATAATTGGCAGATGCGGCCGTCTGACAGAACTGCCTGTCTTATCAGCACAGAACATAGTACAAAACATATATATTTTTTAAACTTCAAGGGGGAATCTTTTCACAAGGACTTCGAAGGTTGCATTAAAAAAAACATATTTCATTCCAATTTATTTTTGTATAAGAGATCTCTCAGTGGTGGCCTGCATATTGGGGATCTATCCGTTTGCTGATTCAGCGTGCTCAATTTACATTTAATGAATTCCCTTTACATTTCTATAGATATACAGTTCTTACTTGCCTGTGTGCCCTGCACACTAACTCAGCCTTCAGTAAGATCTAAAAGTCTAAGTTGCAATTTCTGGGGTACTAAAATTCCTCAGGGGTAGGCATTTTATCCTGGTCAGGATCACAGTGGATCTGGCTTAACACTCTTGCCTTTTTGGGTAATAGTGTACAAACTAACCACATCTTCATTTGGCAATTTTATTTCACTCTTCCTGGCAAAGAAATGTTCCAGCTTCGTAAGATTGCAAAAGGGATCTCTTTTGCACAGCATCCTTCAGATCATTCCAAATAGTGTCTGGTGAAAGAGCTATTTAGACTAGAAATATGGCCACCATTAACTCAACTTTGCACTCTACAACACTTTCATTTATTAAGTTATTCAGTGATAGTGCACGTCTATTTCCAATTACACGCTTACACACCTAATGCTACAAAAATTATTCTGGTTTTATGACTAAATGCATTTGTCCAGTGTTCTTTGTTATACAGGTTTAATTGTATTTAGATTATTCACCTGATTGGACCATCTTTTAAATCTTCTCCTTACTTGGATTTGTGCTTTGAGTTGATGCTTCCACCGCCATGCTTTACTGTGGTTATGATGTTTTTTGGACATTAAGCTCTTCTCAGATCTTTAGAAATTCTTTTAAACCCCTGACTGGTTCAACAACGGGTTTATGTACATTGTACATTCTTTGCAAGCTCTTTGTGCACCATGGCTGGAGCAGTTTGATAAAAAAAAATAATGATCATTATTTTTTAACTTGAGTTTGACTGCGATCAATTAATTCTTTGCAACAGATCCAACCCCATTCATTTTTACTTAAATGTTTTTGGCTGCTATATCACATTAAAAGTGGGAAAAGTTAACAAGATTTTATCTAGCTTTTCATTTAAACAGTGGTGTGCAGTTTTTTATACCCATTGTATGACTAGCAGTCATTATACATTTTGCCTTATAAAACTATGCTTAATTACTTTGCTTTTAATACTGGTATATGTAAATATCCTTATTGGATTGGCAACTGCAACATCTGCAACGTCTGTGAAGTCTGAAAACAACAATGTGATAAAGAACAGAACATTATGTTTGGTGCTATTCTATTTTTGTATCATGCATGCTTCTTTGATTATTATTCTAAAAGTAATATGAAAAGAGAAATGAAAGAAGTTATACATATATGTGTATATATATATTTATATATATATATATATATATATATATATATATATATATATATATATATATATATATATATATATATATATATATATATATATATATATATATATATATATATATATATATATATATATATATATATATATATATATATATATATATATATATATATATATATATATATAACCAGTGTTACGCGTTACCAGTACCAGTAACCAGTAACGCGTTACTTTTGACAGTAACTAATACTGTAACGCGTTACTTTTAAAAATAAAATAACTTCGTTACTTTTTAAAATGAATGAATTTCGCCTGAAGTGTAGCCTACAGTCTAACCTGTTTACAGCAGCGACGCATTGTAGGATTGGTGGATAAACCACTGTAAACACGAAGAAGACGCACTGTGGACGTGTCTCCGTTTATTCAGGTCTGTGCGGCAGTAATGGCAAGTTGAGACGAGAGCAAGACGAGTTTCTCAAAGTGGAAATATGCTAATTATTTCACTTTAGTTGAGTATAAATACAAAAAATTTTTAGTCAAATGTAAGCTGTGTCTTTCTGGTTCGAAGGTCGTATCTACTGCGATAAACAGCAACTCCAATCTGTTGAAGCTCCTCCAGGAACTCCATGCTAGAAGCTAGAAACTAACCCGGTGTTCTGTTCTACATTGTTGATAGTTTTCATGCTTAAGCTGTGAAAGGAACATTTTTAAGAGCTCAACACAACAGCAGAAGCCACTTTAGTTTTTGATTCTGAATATGTTATTCAGCTTGTTCTGTTATTTATTTCAGAAATCCTTGTGATATATTCAGTTTGTACTGGTCTGACTTAAACAAAATAGTGTTTAAAAATTACTTTGTGTTTAAGTCAGTTTTGTGTTTGTATAGACCATAACACATAAAAGGGCATTAATGGGAACATTAAAGAAGGTTCTTTATAAAAGTTACTTTTAACAGTAACGCATTATTTTTTGGTGTAAGTAATCAACAAAGTAACTAAGCTACTTTTTGAATGAAGTAACAAGTAACTGTAACTAGTTACTATTTTTTAGTAACTAGCACAACACTGTATATAACAGATAAAAAAAAAAGAGTCAGTTTTTTAAAAAACTGTCTGTCACTGATACATCTATATTTCAATAGTTAAAATCCAGTCAACAAACCTTTACTTTAGATAGCTTTCTTGATATGGCTTTAAAACCATAAACATGACAAGAAGAGAACTAAATATCAGTGACTTTATCTTTATAACAGTCAATTCAGCCATGTTCAACACAAAATCTCCTAATAGTTCTCGAGGAAAAGCCTTAATCATGTGGCATAATCTGCTGTATTTTCTTGAAGGACTGCTCTGAAAATCATACCTGAAGAGAGATAAAAGGAAAAATGTTAGGTGCATAATGGTGCATTCTTAGTCTGCACAAAGCCACCTTTCAAGCAACGTTCATACAGAATGGTCATTAACGTTTTGGCAAAACATGCGCTGCATTATGCCTTGTTTAAAAAAAAAGCAGCCTGGGCAAAAATGTGCTGAACATGCTGCTAAGCCTGGCCTAAAATCCACAGGGGGCGAAATTGACTTCAGAAACACATCTCTGATGTCTGGATCCTTTGGAGAGCTATTCGTAGACATGTTTGCTTTCAGATAGCCAGGAACAGCTAAGTTTACTTCACATCATCTGCTGCAAAAGATTTTAAAAGTGTTCATGGTAATTATGTTGTCAGGCACAGACAGTCTTAGAATGCAAGTGTGGGGTTTTTGTCAAATCAAAATGGACAAATTCAAAAGGACAAAGACAGAGAGGCAGAACATCAGGTGAACAGAAGACTTAAGATTTAACCAGGGCAGGCAGAAGTCAGGAAAACAGATATGGTTAAGAGTGGAAACACACAAACACACACACACAACAAAAAGCTGAGCAATGTCAAACAAGTCATTGTGAAAAATATGCACCTGCTATTAACTGAGTCAAGGAGATTGTTTAGATTGTCCAGATCATAGGAAGAAGAAAATTAAAGACTAAGATACATTTAGGTTGAAGTATTTTTTTTTTAAATGATAAACTAAAGAAGATTCTAGTAATGGAAAAAATCAACCATCCAAATGAACAATGAAGGAGGGGAATAGCAACTCATGCCTAATGTGGCTGATACTTAACCAAAGTGTCTTGTTTATCATCCTTCCTGACATTAGGGAGTACACAGGGAGCTTGAACAGGATGAGGAAGTCCTCTAGAGTGAAGGGTCCTAGATGAGTAATTTGGCTGCTGAGGCGAATTGGCCAAAAAACACTCAAACAGAAACCACTTCACATTGCCCGGAATTACAGACTGATCGTAAGAGGCTTAAGCTCTTTTTTTTGGTAGTATAACCTCGGCACAGTGTTCCACCCTGTTCCTGAAGCTCTGCCTTCCTACAAAATTCAGTCCAAATCTAATCCATTGTACACACCTGCTTGACGAACATAATTGGACTTGATTAGCCAGGTCGGTTTTGTTGCATCAGGTGGCAGCAAGGTATCTTCAGGAACTGGGCTGGGTATCAATGCTTTTGGGTTTTTTCACACTTAATCTGAAGGCTTGTTTGTTGCAGGGCCTCATAAAATAATTTCTTCCCAACCTTGGATCGACTGCACAATTTCACACATCCTTATTGTGTAGGCAAGTTTACAAAATGATAGCCACTACATTTCTCCATTTTCCTTTAAGCAGCAAATAAGCGAAAAAGAATGGCAATTATTTTATTAGCACCCAACACCAACGCAGCTTATTGGATATCATTGCACATGAATTCTTACAATAGAGAAGCCATTCTCTTTAAATGCTGTTCTTCTTCAACTAAAATTAGAACAAAGTTTAAACACTGTGTAAAATAATAATAAAAACAGAATACAATTATTACAAAAATCATATAAACTTATGTTTTCTATGTTCTACTGTGAATAAAACATTTGAAATATTTACACTGATGAAATATAACATTTAAAGGAAAACTTAAGGTAATTTTTTAATTTGATAGCTGCAACACATGTCAAAACGTTGAGACAGGGCCAATATAACCACTGTGTATCATTCCCTATACATAAATCTGGTAACTGAGGAGACCATTTTCTGGAGTTTTGGGAGAGAACTTTTGCCCCATTCTAGCTGCTCAACAGTACTTGTTATTCTTTGCCATATTTTTTATTTCAGTATACACCAAATGTTTTTAATTGGTGAAAGGTCTGGACTGCATGTAGGCCAGTTCAGCATCTGGATTCTTTTACTATAAGCCAATTCTGTTGTAATAGGTGCAGTATGTAGTTCAGCATTGTCTTGCTAAAATATATGCAAGACCTTCTCAGAAAAAGATGTCATCTGGATAGAAGCATATGTTGCTATAAAACTTGTATATAACTTTCAGCATTGCCCTTCCAGAATGCCCTGCCCATTCCATAGGGACTAATGCACTCATATACCATCAGCAATACAGGTTTTTGAAATTCAGTGCTGATAAGTCCCTCTCCTTTTTAAGACATCTTTTGATTATATTATGTACTGTAGATGATTGAATATGCATAGTCTGTAATTTTATTTTGAGAAACAATATTCTAAAATTGTTTCACAATCTGTAAATGCAGTTATTCCAGTCTTTGCCCATCTTTACTTCTGAAAGACTCTGACTCTCAGAAGTAGGATAATTTTTTAATATCCAATTATATTACTGACCTGTTGCCAATTAACCTAATTAGTTGCAAAATTTTCCTCTAGCTGTTTTATTTTTATAACACTTACTTTGATAACCCCTTTGTTGCCCCTGTCCCAATATATGTTGAGACCTGTTGTGGCCATCAAATTCAAAATTACCTTTTTTTTTCTTTAAATTGGTATGTTTCCTCAGTTAGAATGTTTGATATACTTTGTTCTGTTGTGCATAAAATATGGGTTGATGAGATATGCAAATCACTGCATTTTGTTTTTATTTACACGTTACAAAGCAGCCCAACTTTTTTTAGAATTGAAAAACCTGGTTTTATACATAAGTAATCTTTTTTATCTGACCATAGCAAGATTTGCTCTACAAGTGCAACTATAGAAACACAAATGTAGTAACCTGACAAATAAACCCAGTTGTGTTGCTTGGTAGGAATTGAACCGCTTTCAAAATGACCAGGGATTGTTTCTTAGCACCTCAAAAACAGCTTTCACATATCCAAATTCCAAACTGAATGAGCAATTATAGACTTCTAAACAGTGACCGTTTAGAAAGCACAATGATCTCATAGTCCAGTGAAAGTTCCACAATTTTAAAATACAAGTTTCCCAAAAGGAATCAGGAAAACATGTACTATAGGGTGTGTCATATAAACACTAAGACATATCGAAAGAGTTTGAGAACACTGTTGCTTTTCTTTTTATCATTCTGGATAAGGATGGCCTTGGAGCAAATATGTTGTGTAGTGGATACCACTGTTGATTTAGTGGATACCACAAAATTTCAGACATTTCCTTAGTCTTGATGATTAAGGATAAACAAAATTCCTGACGTCTTTGAGGTTGAGTTTCTGAACTTATCCATGAGCTCATTTTCACCTTGCTTTGTCGATTCTTTTTTAATGCTGAATTCTGACTTTTTCAGTGCTTCACATTGTTGTGTCACATATGCAGTCATCCAACATTTGCAACCTTTATTTCTGGACTTTTCACATTATGTTTTCCTTTTCACATCTTATTTTCATATCAGAACTCAAATGTATGTAGAGCATTGGCATCAATACACAATAATGTGCTAGGGTTTTCTGACTTTCTGAAATACCTTTAGTAGGAAATTAATCAAGACCTTTTGACCAATCAGAAAAACTAAATAATATCATATATTTATGTAGCTCCTGGCTTTGCTAGCTCTAATGATGCCTGTTTTTTACCACAAGTGCTTAAAACAGCAATTCTTCTGACTTTATAACACCTCCTGTGCTTTTCTGTAGCTGGCACAGAATGTATCCTAGAATTTATTTAGTATGAATGTCTAGGTAGACCCGTTCTACAGTGCTGGAGGTTATGTTAGAGATGGTGCAAGGCCTTGGGGAATGTCTTGCCAGCTTCCCTTTATCTCTTTAAAGAGAAGTGACATATTCACTGTCAACCTCCAAATGCTGTGCAGAGTCTGGGCAAAGTAGATAGACCCTCCAGGTACAAACACACACACATTGAGATCAGCAGCATGTGCTGACATACACACTCATCATCTTCATAGCTTAGAAGAATCCCACTTTTGTAATGACTGTTGTAAGAATTGCGGTAGACAATGGCTAAACATTACTCAAAGCTGATAAATAAAGCCTCCAGAGTTAATTGGCAAACCCATCATGAATTTATTTATTTATTTATTTTGCGCAATGGCGATGATGGTCTCGGTGATTGGTGGTAGTGAGGAGGATTTATCAGTATTTGCTTCTTCCAATTTCTTCAGAGATACTGTACCAATTTCATCTCTACAGAAGCATGTTGACAATGCATGCTAGACGAGTCCTCAGTTCTAACAGTTTGCCAGTTGAGACTGAAATCTTGCTGCTGTTTCCATGTAATTAGGATACAAATTGCCCCAAAATGCCAGGCTGTCGAACAGAAATGAATCCGGAGTTTTTACAAATCGCCTCATCAGAGGTCTCAGTTTGGTGCCAGACACACAAAGCACCATTACCTGATGTACAATTAACCTTTGAACGGATGTAAAACAGCTGGTGAAGCAGCGGCACGGGCTGCAGATCAGTCACGTAATCTTGTTGTCTGTGTCCATTAAGAACATTTCCATAAAACACTTAACGTGTGACATTTAGGGGATGACAAACCTGACGTAGGTAAACATGTGCAAATTAATATACATTGTTACATTCAGCTTGAAATCACAGGCGGCTGCAAACTATTTCTTTTTTACAAATTTATAGTATGTTAATAATCCATATGCTACCCTGTGCCAACCAAACACTCTGTGGCTAACACACTACAGCAATATCTGACCCTTATGTTAATGTGAGATATGCCTGACTTAAAAGCAGCCCTTTATGCCAAGATAGTCCCTTCTTAAGTTTTGGCACTCATGAGGAGCTCACAAGTTCTTCTGTGTGTGAACAGTCCAGCAGAAATGCCTTCCAGAGGTCTCAGACCTGACCCAGGGCGGTTCACCATAAATCAGCAGGGCTCCATTAAGAGCGCAGTGAGCACTTTCCACCCCGGTAATACATTTCCTGGCAGTATTTCAATCTCCCTTTTTTGCCGACACCTTCAGCATTTTTCCCTTAATCTTTATAATAGCGTCGACTGGCGGTTAGAGACCTTGTCCGATTTGCCACCTTTTTACTGTGCACTTGAGACATGCTGACCCACACATTGTGACACCAATTAAAGCAGACAATATATTCAAGCTTATTCAAGAATGAGGAAGATTCTGAATCAGGTTTTAAGCTTTTCCCCGCCTCTGGATCTCTTAAGTAAAAAGGCCTGGTTTTGTTTTATTCCAAGACAATGATTTCAGAAAGGTAATTTAATTACAGCATATCATTTACTGGGAATACATTCAGCTGAGAAGGAGAAACTATTTACCCGTTACAGCTTAGTAGGTGTCTTATGTCTTAATCTCTGCATGATTGATATTTAATAGGGGAAATAAAGAACAATCGGTGCGATAGGAGCAGACATTATTGGGCATCTGGCAGCAGCAGACGTTTTCCTCTGAAATTGATAGATTCACAGCGGGGTGATGGTAATGTTTCACTTCTCTCCTGATAGGGGCATGACAGCTGGAAATCCAATATATGAGCTTGTTATGCATGGCTCCAGTTATATAACTTATGATTAGTGATCCTGGTAGCCGTGCGTTTGGATAAGTCTTTTCCCTTTTCTTGATAACCCGAAAGCAACAGATTTATTTTATATGCTTTAAAAAAGAAGACACCTAGAATGCATGTATTTGATTTGTTTCTCTGTGGGAACACATAATATTCATTGTAGAACCTGAACAAAAACTGTTTATGTTGTTAAGAACCTTTTTAGTTTGGCTGTTTAAAAGTTGTGTGAGTAACACTGCTAAAAATTAAGCAAAAAAAACACTCAGAGGCAGTGATGCAGCTTGAGGCAAAGTGGATTACAGTTCCTCTTATACCACACAGGCCAATTTTCCCATTACCATGTCACTTACATTATAACAGCTAGAGACAAGTGATACCTTACCTCACTTAGTTTTTTCTCTTGGTACAGTTTGTCATGATACTAAAAAGTAACCCTAGGTGGAAGAAAACCTATAGCTGCAAAGTACTGAAACTGGAGACTTCTTTCGCAAATGTTAAATAAAAATATGTTATAGGATTTGACACCTTGTGAGTACACAAATATGTGGCACAATTTATTTGAATCTCTGTTTTTAGTAATATGCTAACTAGTTATCATTATTGTCCAATTTAAACTCCAGTGTTGAATTCAGACCTGGCTAGTAATGTGTTTCTCCCCTATGATGACAATATACCTCTGGGGTTTAATGAACCAGAGGTTATCAATTCGATGTTAAAAAAAACACTATACATTTTTTTAAATATATATTCATCTCTTGGAACACCTGAGGCAGCAGGTAAGTGAAGAAGAATACTAATTCCATGGCTCAGCTTCAGTAGGCCCCATCTTCACGAGTTTAGAAAACCGATGTTCTAAAGGAAAAAAATTGATACATGTGCCTTGTGAAACTTCAGTTGATTTTGTTACTTTTATGACCAAGAGGTTATAAATGCAATAAAATCAGTGTATTTGTACTTTACTGTTAGTGGATATATTTATAGTGGTCATTTGTTGGTTTGGGGAAATGAAACCCAGAGTTAATGAGGACTGTAGGTCTTTGTCGAATTACGTGATCTTAGAGGTTCTGGCCAGACATTTGACCTTTACTTGCTTAGGCAGTATATCTGGCCTGAATGTGTTCTAACAGTTGTATTAAACTATTGTTGCAATGAACATGGGAATACTGGGCCCCATAAGTGCAATCATATTTGGACACACAAACTGTGCGCACACACTTTCATTCATTTCCACTGTAAAAAGTCTATAAACACACAATAGCTTACCTATGTGAATAATGAAATGAAACCGAGCCCAGAATGCGCATTAAGCACAACTGTTCCCCCATGAGACCAGGCTATTCAACCTATATAAGATATTAGCTGAAGAATTGCTGACAAATAAATATTTCCTAGGCTCATCGCAGCAACATACTGTATCTAGCATTACCTACCAGCCCAGTGAAAAATTCGAACATGCTCTGTGCACAATCGACATTCTGTTGCATTACAGAAACAAGCCTCGAACTGCAATCCTTATTAATTTTCCTGTGACAACATTAATGGAGTGCAATGGCCCGTTCTGTTCTTTCTGTGCACTTGTCTCGGTACAGGGACCTCCCTCTGGTGGACTCAGACACGCTTTGCTGTCACTCGGGGTTTGGGGGGAGTCTCGTTTCATTAATACTAGTCAATTTTTGCATGATTCGTTTCAATATCAATTAAGCTAATATGGATCTGAACAATGGAGAACAAAGGATTTGCAGGAATGAATGTAAGATCAGAAAAAGATAAATATCTTAAGACTTTTTGTTGAAGGTTTTTGTAAGACATTTTTGTATTTGAATAAACAAAGGGGTACTGAGTAAATAATAATCATTATGGCAGTGTAGTTGTAGATAATGGGGTCAAATAGAATCCCAATTCCCAAAAAGTTGGGATGCTGTGTAAAAAGTAAATAAAAAATAGAATCGCAACATTCTGATAATCTTATAAACTCATACTGTATAAAGCTTTACCCTGCATTTTGGATGACAGAGTAAACAGTGTTTATAGACCATGATTTCTGGAGTTGTTTCTAAACCCATGCAGTGATTTCCATCACAGACTCGTGCCAGTTTTTTAAGCAGTGCCACCTGAAGTCGTCAAACATTATAGGCATCCAATATTGATTTTCTTCCTTGTTCCTTGTGCATTGAGATTTCTCCAAATTCTCAGAATCTTTAGCTGATATTATATAGTGTAAATGAAGAGATATTAAAGGTCTTTGTATTTTTATGTTGAGCAACGCTTTGGGAACTCTTCCGTGTTGTCCACCCTCTAAATCAGGTGTGCTATCTGTCCAATGGAAGGCATGGGCATCACCGGCGGGGTGACCTCATGACCAGGAAGTTATAAAAAGCACATTTAGTGAAGCTGGCACCAACTTTTGTAGAAGAGAAGGAAGCGCGGCAGTGTGGCAAGGGGTTCCATTTCAGAAACTTTAGCTGTGTCGCAATGCTTTGGAAACGAGAGTCCAATACCACCAGACTGACCAGTCTCTGACTAGTGTGTATGGGTACAACTAGGTCAAAGGACAGAGGAGCCAGGAGTGGCACAGAGTGGCGGGGCGGCCAGAGGACTCATAAGAAGACGCAATAGTTTCAATAATCCACCTGCTGAGGGTCTGCTTATTAGCAGGAAGGCCTCTACTCAGAGGACTGTAGCATTTAAGCAGTTGTTCTGACTTCCTCCAAGGGCTCGTTCTATGGATGTAGGTGTCCGGTGCTCGCACCACACACAGCTGGTTTAGCTTTTTCTGGTCTGGTGCCGAATGGATCAACACATGGTGACCTCTGAGGTCCGGGAGGAAATGCTTCAGAGCTAGAAGCATGGCCAGCATCTCTAGGCAGTTGAAGTGTCACAGTAGAAAGGCCCTTCATTAACAAAACATTTTTTTGAAATTGTTCCACAATGTTTAGATACAGTTTTTTTTTGCAGCTTCTGCACACCATTACTTGTGAAAGACTCTGCTACCTGCTGCCAAACAACCTAACTAGTAGCAAAATGGTCCTCCATTTCTTTTTAGTAACACTTCTTTCCTAGCCTTTTATTGCCCATGTCCCATTGTTTTTGACATGCTGTGGCCATCAAATTTACTTTATTTTTTCCATAAAATGCTATATTTCCCCAGTTTCAACATTTTATATGGTTGCTATGCTCTATAGTAAATAAAATATGGGTTTATAAAATTTGAATCATTGCATTCTGTTTGTATTAATATTTTCCATCTTTCAAACATTTTTGGATTTGGAGTTATAAGAATGCTTAAAAAAAAATTGTGGTAACACAATGGTTAAGATGTTGGATTTCTGATCGGAAGGTCATGAGTTCAAATCCTAGCAACATGAAGGTGCCACCACTGGGCCCTTGAGCAAAGCCCTTAACATTCAACTGCTCAGTTGTAGTACAGATAAGGGTGTCTGTCAAATATCATAATTGTAAATGTAAATTAATATCATGTTTGAATGTGAAAAGATAAAATTGCTTCCTATGTTACATGATGTATGCAAGTTTCAAGTTTCTAGTTTTTTTTTGTCATATGTACAGGTGTCAGTGACAGTTTGTACAATGGAATTCTTAAGCAGAGCTCCAGGCAAACTACAGCAAAAAAATATTAAATATGATCAATTAAAGAAAGGAAAAAAAAAAAACAGCATCATATTTCACATAAACGTAATTGAACTTTTGTATGGTTGTTGCACAAACCAATAATGCAATAATACTAGAAGTGATGCCAGTCCAACCTTCTGTTAACAATGAAAATTTTGTGATATTTCCAGTTAATGTATGGATCTGGGTGTAATTGCATATTAATTGCAGTTTGAAAGGATATGTTTGTAGTTTTCTATATGTTTATTATAGTGTAATATTAGATAATGTAATATTAACTATTTATTATCATACATGGTCTGACAAGGAAATTAAGAAAAAACAAGGTTTGGCTGAATTCTTTAATGCACAATTATTTGTATCAGTCACATAACTGCTGCTCACTTAAGGTTTAGCTTTTGTCTTCTGTGATTGTTGTTGTCATGTTTAATTTATGCCATGATGATCTAATTTTCTAGTCTTGTTATTTCGTGTTTAGTTTCTATTTCACAATTATTAAAAAAGTCTGCATTTGTATCTGCCATTGCCTCCAGTACATGACCTTAAATTGACAACTTCATGACTGAGTTGAGTTTATGACTTGTAAGAAGACTAAGGAATTTTATTCAGGTCTTTGTTTATTTAAGCATGTCTGCATGCTGGTCATTGGATGGATTGACTAAAACAAGTGACATTAAATAAAATGTAAGGTCTATTTCCAACTGCAATCAGTAAAAAGAATGTAATTAAATGCAAGTATTTCAATAAGTGAAATAAAGAATCAATATGCTAAATTAAATGTAAGTACTGTCAGGTTACAGCTGTCTAGCAAATCCAGTTCCCAGCAAATTATGCAGCCTTCCTACACATTGAACTGTTTAGGTTCTTTTTTCACTATTCTTTGTGTTTCCTGATTTTAGATGTTTTTTTTATAAGTCCAATTTACAACCATTAAAGAATGCATTTCCTGCAATTTGCCTCTTTCCAAAGCTTCTTGAATATGACAAGTACAAGTCTTTTCCACCCATTTACTCGATATAGATATGCGACGGCCAGACAAACATATCTTATTTCTGCCATCTAAAATAAACATGGATTGCATGTCTGATGAGTTTTAGGAGCATGTTAAGATGAGGGGAGCCCCACATGGGCGTCGCTACTCCTGTTCCACTTGATGGGGCCGTGTTTCATTATCTTGCAGTGTTCTCCTGTGAACCCACCTCACGAAAAAAAAAAGAAATGAAATGACAACTGATTTACTTTGAGATCAATTTGTATGTAAATCAGCAACGAGTTGTAGAGGAGCGACGAAGTGGATTAACAGTAGTCATTTTCAGGTCTGCTGACTGTCGGTTTAAGGGAGGGGGCTTGGGGACACACACACCCAAATGAAGAGGTTAATGGAGCTGATTTAGATAATGTGACCCTTTTAAACAAGGAGCCCCATCCTCTACACCGCCAGGCCCCTGAATCTAATTGAACTGTGCCCACTCCTTTCTGCATACTTTGACATTTCCTCTCCAGCATTTGAACCATGAAAGCGACAGAAGGTCCTCAGTATGCAGACCACAGCTGTGTTTTTTTTTTCGGACAACATTATCTCACTCAAACACACACACACACACACACACACACACACACACACACACACACACACACACACACTCACACACTCACAAACATACAAAAACATCTGATGTCCTGGTTTTTAAGGCCCTGCTGTGGGGAGAAACAGCCCGTTATTTGGTCATCAGCAAGGACGTTAAAATATAGCAGGCGGCCAGTGAGATGACCTTTTATCTGGAATGATAAATGGCCTTTCTGACTCACAGACAGCCTCGCCAATTTCTTTCCCCTTTGATTCCCGGCTAAGGGGAAAGGTCCTTTTCTTGGGCTTGTGTGGAGCACTGCTGGATGTGTCACGCACCACCAAGAGCTGGGAGACCCTTTATAAAAAGCCACAGATGTTTTAGCAGCATCTCTTCACATCTTTACATCCCTCATAATAATTATAAAAGCATTCGTAATGAAACCATTTGACTTTGCCTGGTGGTGCTTTTAAATCAGACAATATTCCCAAGGCCATTATTTGGGTCCGACTGATGTTTCCTTTGAAAATTCTGTATGTAAAGTGTCCTTCACTGTTCAGGTTACTGCAAAAACCTATAAATGCACTTTTCCTTGAAATGTAAATCATTCAGTTTAATTTTTAATTTTATAAGTTCATGACTTATGTATTACCAGTGATGAACAAAATGCCTGCTTTACTCTTACAGCATTCACTCGAACACTATGAAATTGTCACATGTTTAACAGAAGAAGCGTGGGAAGAAAAAAATGTTCTGCCAGTTCTGCCCTTAAAAAACTGTTTAAATGTATTTCATTTATTCTTACTGATATTGTCATGTCAAAAGTATGATACTATGTATGATAGATATATTTGAAAGTAAATCTTGTCATGTCCTTCACAGCTTTCATGTCATGATCATTTTAAACCTGTTAATCATTTAAAAAAATGACTTGTTAAATAAAAATAGATGAAATGTTAAAGGATTTTAAAAACTTAAATTTAAGATTTACAAGATGCATTGATGCACCCTTCAATAAAACAAAGCCAAATGTTCCTTTAAAAGGTTTGATCTTTCATTTTCTTTTTTCTTTTCTTTTTAAGTTTAATACCTTTTCTGAGTTTCATCTTAGCTTGAAACCAAGCTCAAATAACTGAACACTTCTGTTTTTCTGGCACCACACTAGGACCTAGATAGACTGTACAGTGTGCTTATCCTCAGAACAGAGTAGAACAGAGTAGGTGCCTCTCTCTCCACCCATCCACACAGTACAGCCATGGCCAATTTGATTTTCTTTCAGTTCTTTGCTCGGACAGTCAGAGAGTCAGGAAGCACTGACCTTGTACTTTGGAGCTCGAGTATATTTCCACTCGAACAAATAGATTTTCTTTCCAAAGAACCATGATCTCTGGTTATTGTTGGGATGTGGGTATGAATATGAGTCGGATTTACTTTGCCCTCTGACATGCTTCTCTATGCTAGAGCTAGATTCTGGTTACTTCTGAGCTTCTGTGTGGGTGTCTTTGGGTGAAGTTGAGATGAGAATAAATAGTATAGGCATATACATTTTAAGAGAAAAAAGTAGTGATTATTCAAGTAGTGATCTATAAGAACTACACAATATGGACAAAGGTTTGTGAACACCTGACCACAAGGTTCGTGTATGCTTTTTGAACACCCCATTCCACATTTAGTACATATTTGCTTTGTTTTGCTGGAACAGGTTTGGGGCTCCTAGTTTTCCTACTTTTCTACTATAAAAATCCACTTTGGTTTATTTTAATTCTATTATGTTACAGCCATTCTGTAAAAAAAATCCCAGAAAAATGCATTTCACTGTATGGCTGCATGTCTAAAAGGCAAAAATGTAAAAAGAAAGAAATGTGATCTGTGCAATAATACAAAATATTTCATAGGAAAAATTGCGTTCTGCTAACAAAAAAATTCTAGATTTTCTTAACCTTAATGGATTATTCGTTTCAAAGATTTAGAAATGTTAAATAGATTAACAAATATATATTTTAATGAATATATTTCAAGGTAGACTGCAGTAATTGTGTACTGTACTGTAGATAAGTTAATTTGTGTATTTTATACATATTTGTAAATGTTATATCATTGTAACCCAAATTAAAAGCCCAATCATGAAATCACCCTAGTGCCTATGAATTTTGCTATTGGATTTTGAGTTAAATGGCTTCAGTGGAAGGTTCTCACCTGCTGGTCCTCTGCTTTGGCTAATTTCTCTCTATAGAGGATGTGGAAGCGGAGTGTGGCAGTGACTGACAGGTGACGACAAAGACCAGGAGCCTGTGACAGGTGACAGGTTGTCAATAGTCATTTTTGCCTCCTCGGTCAGTTCCTCAAGTGGCAGCATTATGATGAATGATTAATGTGTCTATAGGGAAAGCTTGAGAATATCACATATCATAGCTTTATCAAACACCATTGCTTGGTAATTTTCTCCAACCTGAATATTTTATGAAAATAAATAAATGGCCAGTGACCCAAAAGTGACAGCCAAAATAGAAAAACATCAGCAAAAAAAAACCAAACAAAACAAAAAAAAAAAATGCATGGAAAAAACCCAACATATTAAGAAACAAACAAAACAAATTCATAAAGAATTCAGAATTAAATTTAATATAATATAATTTAATGCAAAAAGAAAAAAACATACCGACAATGCAAAAACAACAAATATTGAACCACAGAATCAAATCTATACAACATCAACTGGAAACACAACAGCAAAAGTAAAGACATACTGAGAAACCAAAAGCACAACAAATTCAAAAAGTACAAAAATAAAACTAAAGTTTGGAAACACAGAATGAAATCCAAACAGCAAACAAATAAATAAATTAAAACCCAATAAAACTTTAAACAGAACAGCAAAAACAGAAAACACATCAAAAACACATCATCCTGAACTCCAAACTGAACAGGGAAATCCTTACTGAACTGCTCGTTGCTGATTGGCTGCAGAAAAAAAAAAAAAAAAGACTAAGCTTAAGAGCTTTTGAGACTGAAAAGATAACCTGGTGCTTTTTTTTTTACACTAATTCTACAACCAGGGAAATAATCCGATTTGATTTTAGATTTTTCGCCCCTTACAAATAGTTACTGAGTTTTAAAAAACGGTGCTTATGTGGTTCGAACAATGGCGGTGTGAGGAGTGAACAGCAGATTGGGTCATTGATTTGACACTAAAGGGCACTGAATAACCTTGTCTTTCAAAATTCATGAACTCTCTTCTTGTTAAAAATCCAATAAATTAAGAAAAAAAACCACCAAAGTGTGAAGTAGCAGCATTTTGGATTAGTCCCAACAAGCCATTATTGTGCAACGTTAGCTACAGTTAACGCTTATTCTCAGTCTTGAATCTTATTACACAAATAAATGCTCCTGGTATTTATTATTATTATTATGGACATTTATTTGTACTTACCCATATTAAGTTTACTGCTTAGGGCTGCACATTTACTGTGCTTATTTCTCATTGTGTTGTGTTGTGTGTCATATACACACGTTTATGCACATTATCTTTTGTGCTTTTTATCATCTTGTAGTTTTTTGTGTTTTTTATAGCACCTTGGTTCTGGAGGAATGCTGTTTTGTTTCACAGTGTACACTGTATCTGGCTAAAATAACAATAAAACATACTTAACTTGACTTTAAAAGTGTGTGTAATTGATAAAGATTCAAACAGCCAGATGAATTACAGCGCCGCAAACCCGAATGTGAGTGCTGCAAAAACAGAAGTGAGTGCTGTGAGCCCGTTCTCTGGTTGGCAACCAGGCTTTCTGGCCGAGGTGATGAGGTGGAGCGACGCCCTCTGCGTAGTTCTGAGGCAGGACGAAATACACGCACCATGCACTTGGGTTACATTAGTGATACATTAGGTAAAATATTACTCTCGTTATAGTAAACGTGTCCCTTTAAACTTTCACTTCAGTATAAGTACAAAAGAATTTGCCTTCATATGTTCTTAAGTATTCAAAGTGCTATGATTTATTATTGTTTAATCAGCTCAGTTTATGTAAAATAGCACATCAATCTATTAACAGAAAGATCAAACACTGATTGATATCTATTAAAATTATCATGAGCCCAAAACATTCTTTTTAACTATTCAAAATAATCATGCAAATAAACACAATGGTGTTGTGGCAAGTTTGAGTCAGTAGTTTCTTCCATCATTTATTTATTATTTATTAAGTAGATATCACAAAGGTTGAAATCAAAACAATTTCAAAACAGAGTTGACTAGTTAAGTCTTTATTCACTTATATATAAAAAAGTAATGACTGATTTCGCTAAATGTAGTTGAGTAAAAACATATTAGACTTTAAAATGTAGTGAAGTTAAAGTCAAATTCTCCCCAAATTGAAATACTTCAGTAAAGTACAGATACACAAAAAAGCTACTTAAGTACAGTTAAGAATTACATTCACATTGTTACTGTCGACCACTGCCAATGATATATAGTGTATATACAGATAGTATGCCAGTATATAAAGATAAACCAGGATATGCAATTATTAAATCATATAAAGATACTACAGAATGTACAGAGAGCTGATGATTACAGGCATTAAAAAAAGTAAATCATCTGTGAACTGTGAGTTTTTTATGGTGAAGGTTGATGGGAAAATGCTCGCAAAATCCAATGCTAAGTCTGACCATTCCTCTCATGATGCTAATCCCTTCCTGCCTCATTTTCTTTTGTTGTGTATTATCCTTTAATCAGAGTAATTAAGCACCGATTTCCTGTTTGCGTCATCTTGTTTTTCCACTTCATTCCCACCAGATTCTGTACAGCGGTTTTGGCACTGGATCTTTTTCCTTGTCACACTTACATACATACACACACACATTGACACACATACACAGTGACACACAGAGCGCAGCGGCTGCCACCAGATACGGGCATGCGGTGCAAAATTACACCCATAAATCATGTCATGGGCAGTTTAATTTTATCTGCAAAGCTAACTAGGCTAAACAGCCAAACAGCCAATCATGTGCCACAAATCGCAGAGACGGAGGAATAAAAAAGCTCTTTGTGTTATTAGATGGAGATATCATCTGTGTCTGACACAACTCAAGCTGCCTATGTTTCATTAAAAAAAAAAAAAAACAGTTTTCAGCGAGACTAAAAATGAGAGCGTGAGAGACCCAGAGAGAGAGAAAGAGAGAGAAAGAGAGAGAGAGAGAGAGAGAGAGAGAGAGAGAGAGAGAGAGAGAGAGAGAAATTATACTAAGCTGTCTGTCATTTCAGGTGATGGCAATGTTGGCCACAGCAAGGCTCTCTGCCAACACAATTCATCACACACAACAGCTCATGCACACTCTTTTATTATTGTTGTCACTGCTTAAGATTAATTGTTTGAAACAATTGAATGTGAAATGAGTATTTAAATAAATAAACTAGTTTTTTTTATTTATTTACATGACACTGGAGTGTTTTTTCTCCATTTTTTTCATCCAGTTGAGCTCCATTTAATGTTAATGCTTTAAGACAAAAATTGTCATGCTATAAACTATATGGACAAGAGAATTTAAGCATCTGACGTTTCCAGCCATATGTGATTCTTCCCTGCACTGTTACCACAAAGTTTGAGGCACACAACTGTATAGGATGTCTTTGGGTGTGGTAGCATGACATTTTCCGTTGAACTAGGAGACACAAACCTGTTCCAGCATGGCAATGCCCCTGTGCACAAAGCCAGCTCCATGAAGATATGGTTTACATGAGTGGCCTGCTATAGAGCTCTGACCTCAACCCTAATAAACACCTTTGTAATGAATTGGAAAGCTGACTGCACACTAGGTCTTCTTACCCTAATGTACATCAGTACCTGAATTTACTAACACCCTTGAGGCTAAATGATCACAAATCTCCACACGAACACTCCAAAATCTAGTAAAACATTTTCCCAGAAAAGTGGAGGTTGTTATTGCAAATGGTGACTGGGCGTGGAATGGGATGTCCATATAATGGATAAAGGATGCGCATATAATGATGTGCTCCCAGTGATCTGCATTAAGTAGCTGTATGTCCTGTTGTAGGCTCAGTCACACACGTTCAGCGCCAATCTCTGCCTCCTGGCGTCTTCCCTCTGTCTCCTTCTCAGCCGGGACCCTGGTAAGTAAACCCACTTAGAAGTATGCGATACATATACAAATCCTTAGGTCAGATGTCCACAAACATTTGTCCATATAGTGCTTTAAAACAGCCTGCAGGATGTGGAAATACTAAAAACTTTATGAAAGATTTCATGTTTTTTGTTTATTTAATAGCTGCATGACAGATGGATGCACGCATGTCTTAATTCTACATCTTACCACACAAACAGTCAAAGCAGCTGGAACACTTCCACTAAGTGCTGGAAGATAACGTCACATGAGTATAGCTGCAAATAACAAATCCCATATTACCCTGCTTTGCTTGTTTGCTCGACCCAAATCATTCTCTGTACAAGACGGCAAGCTCTATGTGTCACGTCTTTCGCAATCCATTAACCCCCTCCCTCATCCTTCCCGGCATTTCTAAAGCATGGTGATTTTAATAGCTCTGAAGTACACGTGCCATTGCACAGCCTTGAGAAGGTACAGGGGATGCCTGGGGTGTGTGCTGATGACCTGTAACATTTTTATTTTCTTCCATAAATAACTCCATTAAGATGTCTATAAACGCGCAGGCAGATGCTAGTGATGGGGGTTTGGGGGGTTAGTGGGGCTGCTTGGGGAGGTAAGAAAGAGAGAACATATGTTTAGTTTCATTGAGATTCTGCAGGATCGGCATGAGTGACTAAATAGAGAACAATCAATGTGCTATAATATCAAATATAAAGCAGTTCATCAAAATGAAAAAAAACTAAACAAAAAACAATCTGTTCATTTGGTAACGAAGATACAAGGAAATATGCATTTTTGTAGACATATGTAGCATATGTGCAATTTCCTTGTACAACAGTTTCAACATGGTTTTTCCCTGACAAGAAAAATCAGACATTGATTCATACCTCACTTCAAATAAAAGCCTAAAGGAAGTTTTTAAATTCTATAGACATTGAGACACTTTTGTATTTAATCTAATTTAATATAACCCTCAATAGGTTTGTATCATCATTTGCATTTTTTTGGTTTTCATACAAATAGAAAAAATTGTAAATAAACACACTAAGCTGTAGTCTGTTAGGTTTCCTCTGGGTTCTCTGGTTTTCCCCAAATACATGCCAATAGGTAAACTGCTTAAACTATAACTTCTATGTGTAAGTGCATTAGGAAAAGAATCAGACTTATACATGTCCATTGAAATGGACAGATGAATTAATTGCGGTTTATCAGTTTTTTCAACTTCCATCAATGGCATGCTTCTTCCCAGCTGCCAAAAAGCACTCACCTGTTTCGCAAGGAGCGGAAATTAAATAAATTATAAATCAGTACATAGATGTAAAAATGGTTGATTCATTAACTTAAAGGATTTGTTCCTATGTCAAGCTACAAACCTTGAATAAACCACAACTCTGACCAGTCTCGGTTTAAAAGTTTCTCTTAAAAATATTATTTTTGGGGTTAATAACGTATAAACACCCACCTTTTGCCCCTATAACTGCCTCTATCACACCTATATTCAGCTTTTTGGGTTTCATACTTGTAATATCTGGCCCCCTTCAGCTTTCCCACATGTGCACACACATCATTACTGACATCTCCAGACATAATACACTAGCCTCTTAAAATAAGGTTTGACTCAGAAACGTTGACCTTGACTGCACAATAAAGATATAGAGATTAGGTTGAATGAATACCAGATTATTGAAAGTATTAGTGGTAGCAAAAGATGACTGCTTGAGGGTAAAGTAAGGTATGTGTCTAAGCCTGGGTTAGCTTGAGACTCTGTGCAGACAGTAAGCTGAGGCAAGGTAAGCAAGTAACGCAAATAGAGCATTTAATGTATATTATCGGCAGACAAATGCAATTGAAGTCAAAATGAATAGATTTTCCCAGGTCACCACTTATATGCTTAAGATATTATGGGATATGAAGTTGTCATAACATGAAATGACTTATAAGGAACTTGATTAATTTAGAATTTGTTTGAATCCACTAAATTCCACTCTTTGTGTCTTGATCCAGTCGGATTTAGAATTTTGATTCAGAAAGACACTGGATATTCGCTAAAAGTGTGTGCATGTTTAATCTTTATTGACAGGCAGCCCAGCAGGCCTCCACAAAGGCAACAATAGCACCTCAACGCTCCAGTACACTTTGTGCTTGTTCGACCTTGTTTTTTGTAACGGCAGCGATGTCAAATGGCTGGAAATGCAACTGTGCATTTGAGAAGGGATCTGTAAAGAACTACGAATGGCGCCAGATACAACAATAAGTCGATGAGTCGTGTTTTACTGACACTCTTCTTTTGGCCTTGGGGGTAATTTGCTGATGAAATGGTTTTATGCGTCATATAATGTGCCCGTTTTTTTTTTTTTTTTTTTAAAGAGAGAGTGAGGGGGCTTTGTTTGTGCATCGGTATACTGACAAAATGAGATTTATGACAATATATCTCAGCCACAACTCTTTTTTTCGGTCATAAGTGGCTCGCCTTTCGAGGAGAAATGATGCGAATTCTTGCTAAATACCGCAGAGGCCACTACATCAACAAAACGCAAGATTGTATTTTGTCAAAGTGCCTGGAGGAGAGCACTCACTTTGCTAGTACGTGCCAGTTCGGAGTTGTGCAACATGGATGGGAGGAGTAATTAGGTGGACAAAGGAAAGAGTACAGAGGGCTGAGCATAATATTTTTTAGGGTAATAGCCCAGACAATATGTTTTACAGCCTTCAAAAAAAAGACAGATAGAGAGAGGGGGGGACTGGGTGAATTGAAGGCACAAAGGCAGCCCATGTATATACTGTGCTTGTGTGTGTGTGTGTGTGTGTGTGTGTGTGTGTGTGTGTTCGTTCCCAGGGCACTCAAAAGAATAGAAGACCCTCAATAATAATTTTGACAACCCTAGGGGGCACTTGATGTTATGGCAGACTCCCATTTATGCAGCTCTAATCTGCCCCACCTCCCTCCTGCCCCCTTTTCTCTAAACGCACTGATCTAATTATTGCATGTTAAATGGGCATCTGGTAAATGGCGCATATAATGATGTGCTCCCAGTGATCTGCATTAAGTAGCCGTACGTCCTGCTGCAGGCTCCGTCACACACATTCAGCCCCAATCTCTGGCTCCTGGCATCTTCCCTCTGTCTCCTTCTCAGCCGGGACCCTGGTGAGTAATCCCACTTAGAAGGCAGCAAGACCCCAGGTTTTTGCTTTGATTGATTGAGTCTGTTCCATGGAGCTCTCCGGGAATTCGGGTGACCAATGCTGAGGTGAAAAAAAAAAAGAAAGTGTCCTTGCTGTTGGCTGGGCTTATTTGACATTGAAAATTTATGAAACAGGCAAATTTTTATGATTACTTTTTCCGAAGCTAATTAACATCCAAGGTACACAATGGAGATGAAGATAGAATACAGTGCTTGCGTCCTCAACGACCTTCAGATTGAACCCTACTGCCTCAGGCTCAGGGAACGACATGGGGGTCTCAGAGTGATGAAACGTTTTGACTTTGGCAAAGTGGTGCAATCAAACCAATTCCAACCCCCACCCCTTTTTGTCGTCCAGATATTCTTTGGAATAGACAAAATTATGAAATAACACTTCCTTATTGTTTGCTATAATGAGAGTGAGAAAAATTGAGTTTTTCCAAGCTTTCCAACCCACGCCTTGTCTCTCGTTATTGTTGATTTTCTTTTTTGTTAGGTTTTATTTTACACAATGTGAAAAGTTAATTGGCTTCACTGCCAGGGATTCTTATTAAAAGCAAACTCTAAGAAAACAAAGTATTCTTTTTTAATTATTCATCTGTAGTGGTCAAGTACTGTATGTAATAAGAAAGCTTTCAAATTGATGATTGAGAAAATTTATCAGACCTTTGTCTTTAGCATTTAAAAAAAGCTTATCTCCAAGTGCCATTTGAACCAGAGCCACTTTTGAATTCATTAGGTTTTTTGTTTGTTTGTTTGTTTGTTTGTTTGTTTGTTTGTTGTGCTCCAGCACAGATGGTGCTCAACTTAATCCTTCCTACTACAATTCTGATTTTTTTCTGACTCTGGATTTTGCTTCACAAGGTTTCCACAGCTTTCCTTTCTCGCTGACAGAATAGAGGCCTTAAAAAAAGAAACGAGCTAAGCTCTATTTTCATAACTATTGCAATCCTTTTTCTAAGCTGGAGCCACACCAGTGGGGTTGGAATCCCTGAGTGGTCTGCGCCAGCAACATCGCTACAGCTTCAAGATGAAGGCTTCAGAAGTCGACATCATACCTGGAAACATCTCCTCCTGTCTTGTTCTCAAGAACACCGCAATGACCTTTCTGCACATTACCTGCTATAATATTATTAACTTTACGAGCAAGAATTTATGGAACGCGGCTCCTTTCTGATATCCGCTCGAAATGTCGAGAGAAGGATTCATTAGGAGACCTTTAGAGGCTTCTTCTTTTTTGTTTTATTCTCCTTTTGGTTTAATTAGACGGCCCGTGGACAACATATGAAAATTTAACAGAGGAACAAAGCATTATATTGAAGCTGTAGCGATGTTGCTGTCATGTCTCTGCAGGATGTCTTTTGCTTGTCATCACTGTGCCAAACCCACCCTAAATGGGAAGTTTTTTTGTTGTACCCATCACCATCTCACCCACCAATCACCAATAAAGCAATAAAGGCAATACAGAGTTTGTCTGACATAAAATATGGATTTCAGGTGACCAAAGGACAGCATGGGGCAGAATGAATGATCATCTCTAACATTCCCTTTTCTCTCTTGCTGCTTAATAAGAGAAAAATAACAGAGCAGATTGTGACAACAGGAGCGGGTCATAGATTTGAGCGGCTGCAGCGTTTTTCTGTGTTGGTGGTGGAAAAATAGTTAGGGTGCGCTCCAGACCGGAGTCCAGACCGCAGTCCACCATGTGCATTAATAACATGAGTTTGGTTGTTAACGAGTCATTATTAGCAATAATTGTTGACCTTTCTGTCGCAAGCAGGCTTGGGGTTGGCGCCACTAGTGAGCTCCTTCAGCCACAGAGTGTCGATGAAACCGCCGCTCGAAAAAAAACTCACTAATGAGTCGTGATGTTCCACAAAAACAGAAGGATAACTGCACAGATCACAGGTCAGGATGAAGAGATAATTAGGGTGAGCCACAGCACCTCCAGATGAGGCACGAGTGTGGTGAGTCATCTGTTTCTCTCATTTCAGAATACTAAAAATGTTGTAAAATGATTTTTAAGAAAAGAATTAGACTTTTATTCATAAATGCAAGCTGAGTGGGTATATTATTTTGGTCTAGTTCCTCCCATAATTTTATGTCGAGGACATTCTAATGGGGAATGGAGGTGCAGCTTTGTAACTTGTTTAATAACAACATTCTATGGCCTTCATAGACAGGTTTTGACTTACCCTGACTTAGATATTCTTAAATATTAGTTTAAGTTCATTGAGTTATTGCATTTTCTTTCTTTTTTTGTTTTAGTAGCATACATTGATTGATACGTCCTCATAACTATTTGATCATGAATGAGCGCAAACATGAGTAAAAGCATTGCCATGCATCTGGGGGGCGTTTGAAGGACAGTCCTGAGACACACCATCCATCTTTTATATACACTGGTATTTTATGTTCCTTTCCCCCCTCATGTAATCAAGTGGTACGATAAAAAAATTTCTTAGTAGGAAATTTCCTCACGCAGTGCAGTGAATAATTATTACCAGAAACCGGTCCTGATACGATAATAGCTGACATGTGGTGGGAAACGTATACGCTTATTGTCCCTAGTAATGGGTGTATCAGTCACACAGTTGTCATCTATAGCCAGGTGTCATTAATTGTGACAGGTAACGGGGAATAAAAAGGACAAGAGGAACCAATGATAAACTACAGTGTTCGAAAAAGGTCAGGTATTTACTAAGGAAGGTGTTTGATTAAGACTATGGCTGCATCAAAATAAATAAATAAATTAATTAATTAATTAATACAAACTTTTATGATCTAATTCTAAATTGGTGATTTAGAAAAAAAACTAATTTAGATTTAGACAATCAGAGTTTGAACAGAAAATGTGCTATTTTATCTTTTTCCAGACACAGCGGTGTTCAATTCTTAAATCTAATTCGTCAAAGGTTTCTTTGTTAATGCACTCATAATAATTATACTATTGCTTATATAGTAAAAAATCATCTATGGACAAGATTTCTATACCGTTGCTTAAATATAACTGCAGTAAAAATAAAACTCCTCCTTTAACATTTCTACATCAAAAGTAAAAATATCAAAAGTAAAATTAGTGATATATGAGAACGATATGTGAATAATTAAAGACCTTATGGACAAAATAAATTTTGTGGACAAAATGTTTGTGTTTTATGAACATCCTATTCTCCATTTGCTGTTCTAATAACCTCCACTACTACTGGGAAGATGTTACACTAGATTTTGGAGTGTGCTTGTGGAGATTTGTGTTCATTCAGCCACAAGGGTGTAAGTACAGGTCAGGTACTGTTGTAGCGTGAGGAGACCTGGGTTGCAGTCAGTGTTCCAATTCATCTCAAAGATGATCATTAGGGTTGAGGCCAGTGCTCAATAGTAGGCCCCTTAAGATCTTCCACACTAACCCATGTGACCATATATTCATGCAGCTCTATGAACAGGTTTGGAGTTTTGGAGTTCAAATGAAAGGAAAATTAATTACTACTGCATCCAAAGAAATCTTATACAATTGTGTGCCTTAAACGTTGTGGTAGCAGTTTGGGGAGAAACCACATATGGCTGTAAAGGGCAGGTGTCTTCATTTTTTTTCCCCAATACAGTATACCTTTTTAGGAACATAGATTTCACACTGTTCAAGCAAACAGTAAGAGAGCTTTTACTCCTGTGGGGAGTAAAACCTGTGGGGTTCTACTTCTGCTCTTGCCACAGCTTCTCATTAAACACTTTTTATGTTTTCACTTAAAAGTAGTGAGTAAATGTTTTTTTCTAAAATGTAGTGAAGTTCAGATAAATTCACTTAAGTACAGGAATGAATTAGAAATACTTTTTCCAGTGACAGATTTCAGGGACAAAGTATTTCTCTGTAACTTTTTTTAATGACCAACTTTAGGATTCTTATTACAATAAGGAAGGAAGGTCGGTGGATCGGTGGGTGGGTCGGTAGTCGCTAGGTAGGTAGGTAGGTAGGTAGGTAGGTAGGTAGAAACATTTCTACCTCATTATTATTAAGTAAATATTTAATTTATTATCTCATAATCTTCATCAACTTGCATTGACTTAACTATTTAGCTAATTTGGCACCTAATTTTCTTATATCCAGGGGCAGCTGTGTGTGTGGGTGTGTATGATGGGAATCGTTCTATTTGCATATTTATAGATTGTATTATAGAGGTTAAATATGTGTACATGAAATGTGTCCTGTTGTTTTATAGAAAAACAAATAACATTTTAAGTGACTTAAGATGCAAATTAGTTTTTCCAAATGGCTTTAAAAAAAACTAATTTTAAAAGTAAATAACTGACATAGAGAATAAACTAATTGTTTATAATTGTAATTCTGAGCAGACATTTTTCGCTAATGCCATCTTCATGGCTCTTTCAAAAAAAAAAAAAAAATTGTCCAGTTCTTGGTGTCTTTTGGAACAGCTGTCACCAAACCAACTTCTTCCATCCAGCCTCTCTTGGCCATGCTGTTTTTCCAACACTGAATTCAACCAGCAAGTCAAATTTTTGAACAAAAGCAAAAAATATATATATTCGATCAGTGCCCAAGTCGGTTGAAATCCTCCTGAACGCACCAGACTGGAGCTGTACACTTGAGTGCATCAGTTTACTGATGCCAGCTGACGTGCGCTGTTATTAAGACACATCAACAGTTGGAGGGGGTTTTGGAGGCATGGTGCCGTTCCTGTTTTTCCCAGAACGCTGCCTGGGCCCCCATCAGATCCTTCACCTGGCTCTCTGGGTATTGTCCAGGAGTCCGCCTGCTTCTAACACGCTCCACTGGGCTGCAGCCTCAAGGGGGAGGATAGATCCGGGGTTGAAAAACACAGTGGAGGGAGACAGCAGGGCTGGCAGATCTACTCCTCAACCCGCCATCCTGCCTGCAGCGCCGCAGATGCCACCTCGCCAGCAGGGATGGCACCGTGTATCAGGGGAAAGCCGGAGCTCTTGGTTCAGCAGAAAAAAAATCTAAAACGACCGTTGCGGGCAGATGGGGTGCAATTAGTGTAGTTTGTTTGACAATTTTTGGGCCCAGTCGTCACCTAGCCAGAGTGTAGGCACACGATTATTTTATTGCGACTCGCTTCAGAATGCTCATATAATGTGTCCAAGCTGATCTGTTAACACACTGTCACAGCGGACGAATATTTATGTTTGCACAAGAAGTGATCAAAGTAAGTGCTCAGAAAACGACGCTTACATAGTGAAATGCTTTCCCCTCACCGGTGCTATGTTTCACCCCCACCCATAAATCAGCTTATGCACAAACAAATGGTTCTCAGCACTCACACAATGAGGCACTATGAAGACTCTCATGGTGCCAAGCACACGTCAGATGAGCTGTGGCATAAGGTGTGGTTTCAGGCAGCAAGGCAAATCCTACAAATTATCTCTCAACATCAGCATAATTAAAATGCATAAATCAATACTGCAGGGACATTAATATTGTCAATCAAGTGCTTCCAGAGACTTGCGCTTAAGATTAGATCCATATTGCACAGTCTATTTAGTGAAAAGTTGCTTCACAGCATCTTGAATTGAGCTTCATGATATCTCTGACAAAACTGTGTGGAAATCTCCCCTGCAGAGATGTCAGGGTAAAAGGATGATTGGTTCGTTTCGCACAACTGAAGGTCATTGAAGGTCTGTCGCATAAGGAACACCATTGCATTACTACTCGGGACAAACAAACAAAGAGTTCTCTTTTTTTCTGACACTCTACCTCCACTGGGACTCTATCAGCGTTGAGAATGACTGAAACCTCTGGGATCTGAAGGTCACCTTTCTTTTTTTCCCCCCCAGGATACATTTGCACCTCAGAATCCATCACCAGGCATGGAAGTGCTGATAGGACGGCCCCCTTTCTCTCTACTCCATTTTTGGGCACACTCATTTGGGACTCAGGTGTGTCTCTCTCTCTCTGTGAATTATTGACTCGCTGCCAGAGGAACGAGGTGGTTTGGCGCTACCAAGACGTGGAGGACACTGGGACGATCCAGGGTCACTGGAGAGATCATTTTGTTATTTGTTCCACTTCTGCTCCAGAATTCCATAGCGCAACTCATGTTTCAATGATGTGGTTTTCTGAACTGGCAAGAAAATCCAGAAACGTTGTTCCATGCAACTTTTGAGCATGACTCATTATCAAGCGGTCATGCTTTAACAAGCGATAAATAAAATTACCTGAAAGGTGACACTTTGACAATCAACAGAACATGGCAAGATGCTTACAAATCCTCCGCAGACTTGAATCTGTTGCTAATGAATAATGAAATTCTAATCATCTCTACGTGTTGACATCAAACACTTTCTGCATCTTGACAAACATTTTTTTTTTCAACTAGGCTAATTTTATTTTCACACGTCGTGCCCTAATCCTAGTAATGCAGTCAGAGATTTGAGGAATTACACTTCATATTTTTTTGTTCCTTCGCCCCATCCTGACCAAGTCTAAAGTATCTTTAATTAAAACACAACATTTCTCTCGAAGTGAATCCGCTGTCTTCTTTGATGTGATTACACTCGGGGAAGAACTATCTCACACGAATAGTAATGTGCCTTCGACTTGACAATGACAAAAGCCCTGGCAATATGACTGTGTCACTAGATATATGATACACTATTAATACCCATGCATTAGCATGTCAAAGTAAAGAAATGGAAGTGCGTTAACAACTAATACTAATACACTTGCATTCTATAGTGTGTGTGTATATATATATATATATATATATATATATATATATATATATATATATATATATATATATATATATATATATATATATATATGATTTAGACGTGATAATAATAATTTAATTCGTTCCGTGGTCGAGCTCGTATCTCAATTTGCTCGCACATCAAATCAATTTTCCCCATTGAAATACTTAAAATGGCATTAGTCCGTTCCAACCATCAAAATGACACCCCGTTTTTATGTTTCATGTTATTAAATTAGGAAAATACATTTCTAAGTAACAAATCTTGTATAAAAACATAATAGAAAGAGTATGTTAAAATATAATAAGGTTTTATTCAGTGTATTTACCTTGGAGATGAGACGACTTGAGCTAACAAAAACCCGTGCGAAGGGGGCGTAAAGGCGATAAGCGGAGGCGGAGGGAAAACTTGTTATTTACTATCACTACTGTACACTACGTACCCCTAAACTCTAATTTTTTTACTTGTTCTTCTTTGCTGGTCTTAATTTTCGTCACAATCTTCACTTTCTGACTTCGCTTGGCCATCTAGCAGCGGCGTCTTGAGCTTGTACCTTAATTTTTTGCTCGCGTAACAAAGTAAAAAATCCACAGAGTGACCGCTCATACCCCGACTGTGTGTATTTATATATATATATATATATATATATATATATATATATATATATATATATATATATATATATATATATATATATAAATATAAATATACATATACACATACATACATACATACATAATAATAATAATTATAATTTTTTTTTAATACCTTTATTTATACGTGTCTATAATTTGTAATAAATAGATGTTTCCTGCACTGGTGTTTTATTGAAAAAGTATAATCTCACGTCTAAATCATCTGCTATAGCAGCACAGCAATATACTTGATATTAGAATTCATATAAAAAGAAAACATAGTGTTTGCGCAAATGATGATTTACTGCTTTTAATAGCTGATGATGGAAATAGTGATAGCACCAGGGCAGAAGAGTTCAGAGCAACGATTAGACGAGAAGCCCTCCGGAGCATGGCCACCTATCATCAGCCAGCCTTCAGATTCAGTCCGCACAAACATCGCTCAAGATCATGATCACTTCAAATTACGGTTCCCTGGAGAGGCACCATGGCTAACGTAATGCTATTTCCATCGATTGTTTGGATACTGACAAGCCATGTTTGGACACAAGCCTGGTATTCATTTTAACTGATGATGACATTGGTCATTTTTTTCTCTCCTCCTTCCCCCTCCTCCAATTCCATGTTGAGCTCACTGAGGTGAAAGAATAGGCTGAGAACAATTGGATTGTGAGGAGGAAAAATGCATGTGCTGAATTTCATTGTTTTTCTCGTAAAATCTTTTGTAGCTTTGGGAACTGTAGTTTTGCTAGACTTTCAGAATGTGAAAAGTTCTTGTAAGAATACAGGCAGCAACCTGGGAGTGGTAGCTCAGTGAACTGCTGATTGTGATTTCAAATCTCAGTACTGCAAAGGTGCCACTGCTGGGTCCTTGAGCAAAGCATTTAATTATCAACTGCTAAATTCTATACATGAGATAATTGTATATTGTCGTTCTGGATAAGGGCCATCTGTTAAATGCCATAAATGTACATATGTTATAATATCTGCTTGTGCATGTACTGTAGCAAGAATGCAAGCCAGATGGATTTTTTAAATGTTAATTTTTAAAAATTTGAAATAATTAAATGCAGATGTAAATCACTAGTAGACTTAATCATGAGTGCCATGTCTGACATTCCGAAGTAACAATGTCAACATGTCAAGCAGAAATGTATATTTCAGGCTAATAATTCTCTTCAAATAAACCTATAATGCAATGCCATTTAAGATCAATATTGAAAACACTACTAATTAATTAGTAGTATAATTTATTTTGTGCACAAAAACATCACATCATCAGAGACATCAATTCTCATAAAGATTATGGATGATCATGCTTTTGTTAAGCATCGGGTGCAGTTTCTTTACAGGGGACATAAAGAAATGACATGCTGGATCAAGTGCTATTCTATTCTTTTGTATTTCCTCAGGATGTTTTCTTATTTTGGGTCACATTTTGTATCGAATGAACACTAATTGATTTCTGTGTCTGTGAGTCCAACAATCAATGAATCATTAATGGGTTAACCAACTTTAAGCTCTCTTTCACCTTTTTTTTTTTTTTGAAGTGCATTATAAGCTTTGCCCTGAGGGTTAGGAGGATTGTTTCAGATTAACCCATCTTTCTATATGCATTATTATTGACAGAAAATGATTTAATCTGATCTATAGAAGTGACCTGTTTAATTATTTAATATGGTTGATTAAAAACATTAAATATTAAGAAAAGGGATGAGGAGTAGGTTTTTGAGCAGTTATATGAAGAGAAGGCAATGGCATTGTGAAAATAAGGTTCTCAATGTTTGTATACTAGCCTGGCAAAAGAAAAAAACTACATGACCACAACTCAGCACAATATAATTCATTTTTAGAAATCTTATGAATTGTGATATAACATGGCAGAATCAATTACTTCAATTTGATGCATGCTAATTGTTAAGTGTATTATCATTCAAAGTCATTTTTTCTTATTTCAGTAGTGTGTACATTTATGGTAAAAAAATATATATATATATAATTACACTTGAAAATACACTGTGTACATATTTTAAAGTAGTCGGTGTGCAGCTTGTATAGCAGTACAGATTTACTCTCCTGTAACTTAACATTTCTGTTAAAATAACTGCTAACAAATGTAAGTACACACTAAGTAAACATGTCAAAACTGTGTCCAAAGTGTCAATATTTTGTGTGAGCACCACTGTTATCTAGAATTGCCTTAATCCTCCTGGGCATGGAATTCACCAGAGCTGCACAGGTTGTTGCTGGGATCCTCTTCCATTCCTCCATATTGACATTATGGAGCTGCTGGATGTAAGACACGGTGCTTCTCCGTGTTCTGCTTGATGATGCCCCACGGGTGCTCAATAGGGTTCAGGTCTGACATACTTGGCCACTCCATCACCTTTAGCTTCCTCAGCAAGGTAGTTGTCATCTTTATGTTGGAAAAGGGAGGGCATCATGCTCTGCTTCAAAATGTCACAGTGCATTTTGGGAGCCATGTTTCCCTCAATAAACCGCACCTCCCCAGTACCAGCAGCAGCATGCAGCCCCAGATCATGATGCTACCACCACCATGCTTGATTATAGTTAAGACACAGTTTTCTTGGTACTCCTCACCAGGGAGTCACCACACATGATGGACACAATCTAAACCAAATAAGTTTATCTTAGTCTCATCAGACCACAGGACATGGTTTCAGTAATTCATGCTCTTGGAAAGGTTGACTTCAGCAAACTGTTTGCAGGCTTTCTTGTGAGCCAGCTTCATAAAAAGCTGCCTTCTGGGACTATGGCCATGCAAAGGACTTGTTGCAGTGTGCGGCGTACGGTCTGAGCACTGTCAAGAGGACCTTCCGCTTATGCAACCTCTGAAGCAATGCTGGCAGCACTTGTGTCTTTTTTGAAGCAGCTTCTGCACCTGATGCACAGCACAAGGACTCAACTGTTTTGATTGACCCTTGCAAGGCCTGTTCCAAGTTGAACCCATCTGGAAAAACTCTTTATGACCCTGGCCACTGTATTGTAACTCAGTTTCTAATCTTCTAATCCGATCTTCTTCATCACTTCTTCTTAAACAAACAAAAGCAAAAAATAACATAGAGGTGTGTTTGGGGTCATTGTCCTGTTGTAAAACAAATAATGGTATTATTATTATTATTCTGCTCTCAATTTTAAATATATGATCAAACGTGTCACCAGCAAAGCACCCCCACACCTGCTCCTCATTGTCATTAACAGTGGTTATAATGCAGTCGTGGACAGTAGTATTTCCGTTTGGGGAGACTTTTATTTTAACTTCACTACATTTCAAAGTCAAATATCTTACTTTTTACTCAACTACATTTTGCTAAATTATTCGTTCCTTTTTATTTATAAGTGGATAAAAATCTAACTGGTCAAGCACAGAGCAAGCCACCAATCAGGGTTGAGCACGGCATCTGTTTTAAACTTGTTTTGATGGCATGGCATCTTGCCAGGAGGCGACACGTAGCGTTCACGTTAAAAATATAAATCAATTTGTTTAATTATTTAATTATTTATTTTTTACTGCTTATTTGCACGGTCTCGCCAATTATCATATCATGTCACGGTCAATGAACCTGGTCGGGACTCACCGCCCAGAGAAGCACCCTCACTTATACACTCAGAAAGGTGATGCAGGGGTTTGGTGACGTCGTCAGTAAGGAGAGATGAATCCAAATTAAAATTATGGATGACAAAAAATGGTCTAAACCCTCAGTAGCCCAATTTAGAAAAAAGAGGAAACAAGTAGGGGGAAACATGCAAAAGATAAAGGTGTGTATGCAGCTCATTTCCTTATAAGAAGGTAGTATAGGCAAATGCATTTAATGAAATTTGTTAATAACTTTTTAAACTTATATATACTTATTATGATATGTTGCCTGTTATGCTTTTACTTATACAGCTACAATATTTCTTTAAGGTTGCATAATCTTATAATTTATAGTATGTAAAACAATTACAACCTAACAAGTCTAGTTGGATTGTAGTTAAACTAGCACTTAATGATTTGGTTACCTTTAATTAATGTGATCTCATAAAGGTTTTCTGTAATTGTACTGAATTGGTCCTGAAGTGAGTTCAGTAAGCGGAATCTCCAGTGCAGCTTAAAAGGCTAATATATTAAAAGACATATATTATAAGAATATAGATGTTGTATGTATCTTTTGGCTACAATTAGCCAAGGAGTTTTATGGTTCTTGTTTCTGAGAGTTTGGTAAATTAGGCACAATGACATGTGAAATTAATTGTGCAAGAAATGTATTTAGGGTGATATTAATAAATGAAAATGAACTTTCAGAAATGTCTTCAAAATAGTGGACAGAGAGCAGCTTTTCAAAGCTGAAACTAATCAATGGGGGAGGTGTTGGGTCATCACCTGGTTCACTCAGGGTTTCTTTGATGCAGTTTGGCCCTGAAGACCTTACTCACTTCAGTCTTCTCTAAACAGTGGATTTTACCTCCAAGAAGTAAATATATGTAAACCAGCAGATTCTGAGGCTGGTAATTTTAATAAACTTATCCTTCTCTGCAGAGATGGCTCCTGTTTCATTATAGCTTTTAATGGTTTCGGAAACTGCACTTGGAAAGACATTTAAAGTTCTTGAGATTCCCTAAAGTAACGAGACGCTGTGTCAACAACTCTTTGTGAGCGCCTTTGCGTGTCCAAACTCTGAATCACATGTGAAATCTGTCCAACGGAAAGGCCGCAACGTCACTGGCGGGGTAACATTACAATTAGGAAGCTATAAGCGCACATGCGGTGGAGCCGACACTAGATTCTGAAATGGAAGAAAGTGTTGTAGGAATGCAGGGAGTGTGGCCTGGAGACACAGTGTCTTGTTCTCTCAGGGAACCAGGGTTAAATACGTAACCTAGAGACATTCCCTTTTAAGAACTCGAGGACCAGGCCTTAGAAGCCGTTTTACTCCAAGTGGAATGAGCTCTGACCCTGAAAGGTGTGGGGAGACCAGAGGACTCATAAGAGGGTGAGTAAGCATCTTGAACCTGAGCCTCAATAGTGAGTGTTTCAACTGATGTGGATCTAAAATGAGATGCAACCCCCCATCCTTCTTGGCCACTATGAAGTAGCACTGTAGATCCCGGACTCTCTGTCTCATGGATGGACCACCTCAATGACTTCCTTCCTTAGGAGAGTGTGTACTTCTTGCTCCATGACCAGAGCGTGCTCGGGTTAGAACAGAGTGGGACACACCCTGTTAAACTGGGGAGACTGAGACTATAACTGAATCAAGTAGCCTTTTTCTGCAGTGCGCAGGACCCTCTGAAACATGTCTGACATGTGTTTTCTGGCTGCCAGATAGTCTCTTAAGGGAACCAGTCCCTCGAGACTGGACTCTGCTATGCCTAGAGCAGCTGGAGCGGTGCCATGCAGCCGTTCTAGGGACCTTCTGAGAGGCATCGACCCCTCCTATCTGCTACGGTACCGGGCAGAGGTTGAGAGAGACACTCGGTGGAGATTGCTGTGCCACGAAACACCTCCTGAAGGCGCAGAGAAGGGACAGGCACTGAGGTGCATACCACTGAGTTGTCAGGGCCTCTGGGCTAAAGCCCTCTTATTGAAGATGACGGCCCTCAGAGTTCGCATGAACACTGCGGGCTGATTGGGTGATGAATGCAGGGAAGGAACCACATGTTGTTGAAGAAGGTTCTGATAATCATTTGCATTCACTCTGCCAGGTAGTTGTATAAGAGGCCCAACTCCTGCTGCAGAAAACATGCCCTGTACTATGACACTTCCTCATCCACTTTTCACTGACTTCTTTACACACTGTGGGTTCAGTCTTTCTCCAGTTTGTCACCGAACATAATGTTTCCCATCGGACCCAAATAAATTAAACTAGCTTTCATCACTGAAGTGAACTTTGGACCAGTTCTCCTCTGTCCACACCACATGCTTAGTCTAGCCTTTTGATTTTTTCGGCTAATGAGAGGTTTCGTCACTGCAGAGTGGGCTTTCAGTCCAAATGCTCTTAAAAGTCGAGACACTGTATGACGAGACAGATCCTCACACTGTTCAGCGCTGAACTGGTGAGCAATTCCAGCTGCAGTGTGGAAACGATTGCCCATTGAGATTCTCCGCAGTATTCTGTCCTCTCTTGTATTTGTCTTCCGTGGACGACCAGCCTTCTTGGCGGACTTGAATGAGTTTGTGATGTTGTAAAGATTCAATATTCTTGAAATCACAGATTTGGAACGACCAACTTGTCTTGCTATGGCTGATAGGGTCATCCCTTTGGCCTTCATCTGGACAACCTGCTGCCAGAGGCTTTCAGTCACTTTAGAACGGCCCAGCATCTTGCAGAGTCAGTGAAACTGGAAGTTAGGCTGCCAGTTAAATAGGGGTTGACAGATAATCAAGGAAATTGGCACCAGGTACCAGATTAACACCAATAACTGTGAGGTATCTGAAAGTGTTCTCTAATTTTGATCAGTGTGTTTTCTGCAATATAATGTTTTTTTTTTTTTAATTCCTTAGTTAATTTGTGGAAAAGGTGTTCTGGTAGCATGGTATAAACAGGACAAAAACTCCTTTAACTGTTGAGCAGTGAAGATGACATTATTTCAGAATTGTTCAATTGTTTATAAATTGTTCTCCAATTTTGATCTCCAGTGTATATACAGTATGTAAATGTATTTTTTAATAGTTTTTTTTTTTTACAATAATTTGTTTCTTTTATGTCTTGGGGTTGGTTAAAAAGAAATTCACAGCAAATGTGTGCTTGCGTTGTATGACAGAATTTTTATTTGATAAATGTGGACATTTGTTGTATTCATTAAAAAAATCTTTATCAGCTCAGTCAATATTTAAAATATGTAAAATATTATCTATAAGTGTTATATTTACAGGGAATATTGATTCCAGGTGTAATTTAATTGATCCTGTTCCCTCTGCTATTGAAGCAGGAAATGAGGTTCCCCATCAGGGACAGAACCTGTGTCAACAACACTTTGGCAACACCTCTGCGTGACCACGCTGTGAACCACGTGTGTAATTAATCCAACGGAATAGTAGGGTGATGTCACTACCAGGAACCTATAAAAAACTCATGCCTCGAGTTTCTGTCCCTGCTTCCGATAAAGCGAAGCAGTATTTGAGGTCATGGGGTTCGCAAATGCACCTGGCAGAGGGAATGGAGATGGGCTTATCCCTTTCTTCTTCCTCATTTGCCAGACCCAGCACTTTCTCCCAGGGTTCAGAAGCTCGAATTTTGGTGGTTTATTTTCCCTGTGGGGAGGGTGCAGCCCCTGTCGGCTTTGGTGAGCAAGGTTAACACAGCGGTGGGTCAAGTCGGCGGTTGTTTGCACACAATGGCGGTTTTGAAAGCCTACCAGGCTTACCGAGGCTAGAAGAGGGAGATGAAAGAAGAAACAACGACATCTTGGAATTGCATAATGCTACAGACCTAGCTCTCAGGGCCACTAGGGTAATCGGCTGGTCTATGGCAGCCCTGGTGTCTGCTGAGAGACACCTGTGGCTGACCCTGTCTGATCTCTTTGACAGGGACAGAGCCATTCTCCTGGACGCCCCTGTTGCGCCAACTGGCCTGTTCGGCGACGCCGTTAATACAATCGTTACAGGAAATACTGTCCTGTCAATGGGTCAATGGGTTCTGCTTACTGTTGAAAGAAGCTACATGGTTCAGTTCAGGTCTCGTCTACCTTGATTTAAAGGGGTGTGCCCCATTCTGGTAGGGCCAGAGCAGGCTCTGGTTATGGAACTAGAATAGAAACTTTCTTAAGGAAGGAGGCCATTGAGGTGGTCCCTCCCCCTGACAGACTCTTGGTTCTACAGCCAGTACTTTATAGTTCCCAAGAAAGATGGGGGCTGCATCCTATTTTGGATCTGCTTTAGCTGAACCGCTCACTAATTAGGTTCAGGTTGAAGATGCTTATGCTGAAACAAGTCATGTCTCAAATCGCTTCCGAGGACCGGTTTGTCATAATAGATCTGAACGACACGTATTTCCACATACCCATCCTTCCTTTACACAGGTAGTTCCGGAAATCTGCTTTCGTGGCCGAAGCCTACCAATATTGGGTCCGACTGTTTGACCTTGCACTCTCACCCCGCACTTTCATGAAGTGTGTGGTTGAGGCTCTGGCTCCTCTGAGACTCCGGGCATCCGCATGCTGAACTTTAATGACGATTGGTTGATATTAGCTCAAACAGAGCAATTGGCGATCCGGCAACGAGATGTCATTCTAGCCGACATAAAAGAATTGGGTTTAAGGCAGAACAACAGAAAAAATTTACTTTCTCCGGTACAGAGGACCAACTATCTAGGCGTGGTGTGGGATTTGACCACTATGCGGGCACAGTTGTCCCTTGATTGAGTTGAGTCTATTCTCACAGCCGTCAAGAGAGTGAGAGAAGGCCAGTTACTTACTGTAAAGCAGTTCCAAAGTCTGCTGTGCCTAATGGCAGCAGCATCCAACGTAGTGCCACATGGCCTTCTATACATGAGACCCCTGCAATGGTGGCTCAGGACCAGAGGGTTCTCCCAGAAGGGCAACCCCACTTCACACAATAAAGGTTAAGGTGAGCATTATGGGCCTTAAAAATGTGAACGTATGTCACAGAGGTTAACGACAGATGCCTTCCTCATGGGTTGTTGAGCAGTCATCAAGGACCAACTGCCTGGAGAAGCTGGCCCTGCTTCTAGCACTAAAGCATTTCCTCTCTGACCTCAGGGGCCATCATGTGCTGAGCAGTATAGACAACACATTTGTGGTCTTTACTTCAACCACCGGGGATCCATGCTCTCACTGAGGGCCATATACATACCAGGGCACTTGAACCAGGGAGCAGATGCCTTTTCAACATGAAGGCCAAGGCCCAGGGAGTGGAGGCTCCACCCAGATGTGGTGGAGCAGATATGGAGGAAGTAAAAAAAAAAAAAAGCACAAGTTGACCTCTTTGCAACTCTAGAAACCTTACACTGTCCTTTTTGGTTTTCCCTCATTTACCCAGCTCCTCTTGGCCTGGATACTTAAGTGCAGGTTGTGCTGCTCCCAGGAGATCATGCTTCGCTTGCTAAACAGTCGCTAGAGAGGTTGAGGCTCAGGTGCAACCTAGAGTGCCTTCGTGGGACCTGGCCGTAATTCTGGAGGTCCTGTCTAAGCCTCCCTTCAAGCCCTTGCCCGAGGTGCCCTTGAGATTTCTAACAGTCAAAAGTGTTTTTTTTTTTAAACGTTGGGGACCTTCACGCCTTTTTTGTGACCCCTCATCTGCCTTGATTTCATCCCAGGCATGGCCAGTGTCTTTCTCTACCAAGGCTGGGGTATGTCCCCAAGGTGCCCTCGGCTGCCCCATGATCAGTCGTTCCACACATTCTATTGTCTTTCTTTTCAGGCCCCCGACCAGGAAAAGCTTAACCAGGTGCGTCTAGTGTGAGCACTTGACACATACGTACACAGAACTGCCCTGTGGAGGAAGTCGGACCATCTGTTCATCTGCAACGGTCCATATAAGAAGGGTTTCTCTGCATTTGCAACACTTAGTGTTGCAGTGGAACTGTCTACAACATTGACCTTTTGTCAGGTCCTATTACCTTGATAGTAGTGCCACTCCTGGCCCCTCCATCCAAACTAGTCAGGGATTGGTCAGTCTGGTCATATTGTACTCTTGTTGTTGATGCAGCTCGAGTTCCTGAAGGGGAACATCTCTAGGTTACATATGTAACATATGTTTCCCAAGGAAACGAGATGCTGCAGATTGGTGCCACATTCCCTGAAAACGCTTCCTTCCCTTTCAGAAGCTAGTGCCGTCTCCAGTGCATCTGCATTTATAGCTTCCTTGTTGTGACATCACCCTGCCAGTGAAGTCGCACTTTTCTGCTGTAATGATTACACAACCACGTGTGTAATCATTACAGCAGAAAAGTGCGACTTCACTGGCAGGTGCGTGGTCACGCAGAGGTGTTCCCAAAGCATTGTTGACGCAGACATCTCATTCCTTCTGGGAATCAGGGTTACATATGTAACCTAGAGATGTTCTTCTATTATTTAGACTTTTAATTTCATCTTCTTGGTCAGGATTTGGCCTCAATGGACCACTTTTAAAATGTTTAACAAGTATTTTAGAGCTTGCTTCTCAAGATTGTTGTGTAAAAAAAAAAAAAAAAAAAAAAAAAAAAAAATTGCTAATTATTTCTATATACTTTTGTGACAGAGATCCAGAGCAATAGGTTTCCGGACAGGGCGCGGCTTGACAAATCAGCTTGAGCGTTCCGTCTGCACGAAAGCCTGGTTTGGAATAGCTAATCGTAGTTTTAATGCCGTCTGCCTTCTCTCTGTCACAACAATTTATTCATTACAGACTACACTAATAGGAGCTGCTAAAAGCAATGTGTCAGGGATGGCAGCCTGTTGTTTGGAGTACAGGTTTTTACTGTGGTCAGACTAATTTGCTGTAATTGGAGAGTTGGCCCGAGTCCTTTATCAGTGTGTGCGCTGTCTCCCACTGCCTGCTCCTGGACTCGCATAATTACCGTGTACAGTCAGCCGCCTTGGAGATGCGTGCGACGAATTTCTCAGTTTGATTAGATGCGCCAGGCCTGAGGGTGGCTCCTTTCAGGCTTTAATTTAACACAATCTTCCAAAACCTGGTAGATTGTAATCTAAAACCTGAATGATTAGTCTAAGTGATCGTAAAAGAAAATTATTTAGAGTTCCAGAATAAAACTCTCTACTGCAACACTGATTAACATTAACCCCTAGCTCACCAATCTGCCTGGAAGATCCGTAACCTGTAATCTCCACATGCCCAGGACTGAATTAAGACCATGTATATAAGCATATAATTAAAGCTTGTAAACATGATGGAATCATCGATGCTAATCTGTTTTGTCTCTGAGTAGGTCTGGTGGGGCCTTGCTAATCATCATTGGGTCTCTTATAAGCTCTTATCAGAGTTTGGAGCTCGCAAACCTGATTAAGACGTTCGTTAAACCTGGTCTTTCCTAGGCTTTTTTTGCTGCTAACTGGCTACAAATCTCGAAGCCTAGAAGGGAAAGTGAGGATATTCGATGATTGGGATTGAACTTTTGACTTTGCTGTCACTTAAAAGATGTGAGAGGTGAAATCAGCCAGAGTGGATTGTTTAACAATGACTACCAGTGCTAGCATTAATCAGGGTCTGTAACTCAGTCAATATTTATATATATTCAGACCTAAATTATGCACACAGTTATGCAATTCCAGCTATGCAAATTTCCATCATGTATGTCCTGTCTCTGAGGTTGACAAAGAAATATCATATACTTTGTTTTTCAATATTTTTTAAAAACAAGCACCACAAAAAAATGGGATAGAAAACATGGACTAAAGGAGGAATGGAATTTTTTTTGTTCTCATTTGAAATATAATAAGATGTAACATGTTAAAGCATGAAACAATTTAAAACAGGTGAATTCAAAAATAAACAAGATTAATAGAGTGTATGATTGAGAAGCACCAAAAAAGCATCTAAAAAAAACTAGTGCATTGAATATTTCTAATGAGAATATTAAATTAAACATTTTCATTATTTGACACTGCAGCACTTGATACTGTTTATTACTCCAATGCAAAATAAGACATGGTTGCATTTGAGGCACTCAAACTCTCTGAATATTTTTGTATTTATGTTAAATTTTGCTATTAAACTCTTGCTCTGTTCAAAACTCTGAGTCTGGGCCATGTAGCAGAAACAAGAAAAATGTGTTTGCATTTGCTAGCTGTATCGGCTCATGGAGCACTGTCAGTGTGACCAAAGTGTATTGACGGCATTAAACTTCCCACGGGATGCCATCTGTAGTTTGGATATCCTCCTGACACGTAGCTTAGCATAATCAGCCGGTCTCCAGCAGTCCATGATCCTCCTAAAGACGAAAGGCTGTGGAACATTCTCGGTGGCCGCACTCGAGGGATGGACCGAGCTGGCATGGGTAAAATTAGCCTGATCCGTCCTAAAGGCTTATCGGGGTTTGCTCACAAAAGCCAGTTTGCAGATTTACACAGCAGTCCGTCATGTGCTGACGGCTCGGCTGACTTACAGCATGCAGAGTTTCTCAAAGAGATCCAACAAAGAAAGACGAACAACGAAAGACATGCATCTCATCGGGAACACTGACCTGATGCATGATTTGATGTTTGCAAAGTTATCCATGCTATAATATACCCATTTTTCTATGTAACATCAGACACAGGTTTGACCCACTAATTCATACGGCTGCAGTTGCAAAATAACTGGTATGTTCTGTGAAACCCATAAGCTGTACATTTGATTGGTTGCTCCACTTAAATAACGCCTTAGAGAGCATTCTGGGGCTCTCAAAACAAGAACACATACCATTCCGGAATGATCACCAAATTAATGTGACAGTGACAGCTAGTAAATGAGCAACAACTCATTATTTTACCTTGCAAGAAATTAAGGTCATAAAACAGAAACGAAATAATGCGCCATAAATCGTAACTGGTAAAACACACCCACACCCACACCCACACACACACACACACACAAAAAATGTTCTTTGAGATTTTAAGTCTTTTAGAGACTTCACCAAAATTTAATTTCGGGTTTGTTTCATTTTTCAACAGGTTGGCTTTACAAATAATAATAATAAAAAACAACAAACAACAACAAAAAATATTTTAGTGGAAGGTATTGCTCATGCAATTTCAAGCAAAAAAAAGGGGGAACACATTTGTAATGAGATTGACTAGGCTTGGATCGGAAACAGAACACCCACATCACCTTCAGCTCTACCTGTTTGCTGCGTAGGATCGATCTCCTACAGCGAAACAAATAAACACTGAAGTCTCTGCTTTTAACTGCTTTCTCACTTTTAATTCAACAGCACACATGCTAGAATAATAATAAATACAAAAAAATTGTGTCTGTTTAATGGAACATGTTTATCTTGCCAGGTTTTTTCTTCGTCTCCTTCTTCATCTTACTCTGCATGAGTGGGTTGTTGGGTTGTATTCGATTACTGCCGTGCTGTGTGAAGATAGGGGTGGGGGGGGTGAGGCAGTGAGAGAGAGAGAGAGAGAGAGAGAGAGAGAGAGAGAGAGAGAAAGAAAGAAAGAAAGAAAGAAAGAAAGAAAGAAAGAAAGAAAGAAAGAAAGAAAGAAAGAAAGAAAGAAAACTAACAGTGTATTGTCCCCCTTTTGCGCTGGTTATTAGCCTCAATAACAGCACAAATTGTTTTTTCCCCTGACTCTCACAGCTGTATTTCCATCTGCCTCAACACTTATGGATATGCTGCCTTATTGAAAAGCACGATAACCAAATTAACCAATTCGATCATGAAGGCCCGGGTTCATTTGCATAAAAAGTAAAAATGGAAAAAACAAACAAACAACCATCAGGGTGTGCTATAAGATAAAAAGATTAATAGAAATATTAATAACAGGGATGCAAATCAAAAAGGAAATGCTTTATCTGTAATAAACATATGATATAAAGTTTTGTTGAAGGGATGTCAATACAAGTGCAGTATTTTTTTTATTTTTTTCAGTGGTTTGAGATTCATATCATGTGTTTTGGATGCAGCTGCATTAAATGTACACTTCACCTGAAATAGGAGATCCAAACCTGTTCAAGTTTGACAATGTGTTTTTGCACAAAGTGAACGCCAGGAAAGTATGGATTAAATAGATAGAGTGGAAGTTTTTGATTGGCCTGCATATTGAGCACATTTGGGATGAATGCGAACGATGACCCCCATCCCAGGCCTCCTCACCCAACATAATTTTATAGACAATCGAGTGCACACAGACTACAGCAATATACAAAAGCACTGAGACGTAGATGCTCACTCTCAACTCCTCGTGCAGCAGCCCCTCAGGTGATACAGGTCCAAAATTTGCGAGATTTGCGCTTGTCTAGGCCGATGTTACCCGGAGAGTGTAAGATTTTGAGTTACTGCCTTGCAGCAGTAATGTGAATACAGGATACGCAATGAATTACGCTGATATCGGGACATATCTGTTACTGAGCAAAGAGCGGCGCCATTAAAGCGATTACAACACACTGATTTATTTGCACATGAGCACTTCTTTCTGGCTGAGTGGACTTTCATCACTTAAGTCACCTCCTTTGCCAGGAAAGAAAAAAAAAGTAAAAAAGAAGCTTAAAAGGCTTTTACACTGTACATTACAATACGGAATAGCAAGTGCACCCATGAGTGTCCGATGCGTTTGGCAGTGGCAAGTTCATTTAGCTTGACATTCAGGAAGCAATCCATCACCCGAGTGCGGCCGTACGTTGCATGGAGAGCTGTGATTCTTATAAATGTTTCTCACCACGACAGGGAGAGCATCTGCCGTTTGCCCACGCTGTTTCCAAGGATACGACGGCGAAGAGAAGAAGAGCTCGCTAAGAAAGCTCCATCTGCTGTTCCTCTGTTCATCCCCACTTGCTCATGACCCATCCCCCCCTCCCCCCAAAAAAAATCATCTGCCAGCTTGCAGTTCATTAGTGAATCTTGCAAGCATCGGTTAAAACTTTTCTCTCTCTTTCTCTCCCTGCCGCCACGATGCACCGCGCCATGCCATAAATCACTGTCTCCTCCAGCGGCCTGGTGGAGGAACGAGCGCCACTAGCCCACTGCCAGAACGCACTGGAAACAACATCACTTTATCCGCATGATGCCATTTCTATCTTGTCAGAAAGAATATATGAAGAGATTGAACAGAATGGAACAGAACAAAACCCACACCTCCATATAAAAGAGAAATCACTTAAAGTTATTTTTATATTCTTCATGCCTCAGTTGCAATAAATAGGTTCTGCTTGGAACACAAAACAAAACCAAGATATGCCTCAGCGTTTTATCTTTCACTGTAAATACCAATATTAAATATTCTACTAAATATTCAACTAAACAGCTTTATCATCCGATGTCACCATAATAACCGAGTTGAACCTCTCAGCTGTCAAACCGATTAAGACAAACCAGGTTCTTGCCTGTACAAGAGATCCGCCACATCAATACAAGATGACCATTGTACACTCATTCTTATTCTCTGCACTGCCATCGCATTTTCTGCCTAATTCATTCTTTTCCACCTCCTGGGATCTCATTGCTGAGTCTATAAATTCACATTTTGGTGTCATGTTTTGGATTCATTGTGGTGAAAGCTGGAGTGTGGGTTCAGCAGATCTAACAGAGTTTTCAAGATAGAGGATGTGCCGTGGTGTGGCTCGCATGTGATATATTACATTCAGGGAAACCAGCTGATAATTATACTCAAGAGTTTCTGCAGGCCCTCGGGCCAAAGCAATACGGTAGAAGGTTAACAGTTGATGGACTTATAATTATGTTAGCCTGAAGCAGGCAAAAATGGGGACTGGAACATAAAATATGTGCAGGAATTCTAATTTTTTTTTACTTTCTCAAAATAATTTGGGCACTAGTGAAGGCTGTATAATATTGTGTATGTATGTATGTATGTATGTATGTATGTATATAGATAGATAGATAGATAGATAGATAGATAGATAGATAGATAGATAGATAGATAGATAGATAGATAGATAGATAGATAGATATGAATATATATATATATATATATATATACACAGTATATATACCGGGCAGGGTGACATCATGACCAAAAAAAAAAAAAGCATATGGAGTGAAACCAGTGCTAGCTTCTGAAAAGAGAAGGAAGCGCTGCAGGGATGCAGGCAGAGTATCCTTTACCCCAGTTCCTTCGTGTGGGCAAAATTACATCTCAATGCCCGACCACCAGCTGCTCTGATTGAGCCAATATCAACCAATCGTTGATATAATTTAGAATGCAGACGCCCCGAAGCCTCAGTGGGGTCAGGGCTGCATCCACACACTTTGTAAAGGTGTGGGGTAAGAGGGCAAGACCAAACGGAGGGACCCGATATTGGTAAGCTTTGGCCCTGAAAGCAAACCTCAGGAACTTTCTGTGAGCTGGAAGGATGGGTATGTGAAAATATGCATCCTTTAGGTTTATGGTCAGACTGGATTTGGGACATGACCTGTTCCAGGGTTGGCATCTTGAACCTGAGTTTTAAAACGAGTGGTTCAGCTGATGCAGATGCAGTATAGGATGCAACCCCTATCCTTTTTGGGAACCCGGACTATCTGTCTGATGTAGGGACCACCTCGATGGCCACCGTCCTTAAGAGAGTGACCACTTTCTGTTCCATGACCAGAGTGGGGGACACCCTGTCGAACTGGGGCAGCCGAGACCTGAACTAAATCGTATAGCTTCTGTATACAGTGCGCAGGATGCACCGAGACATGTCCGGCAGAGCCTTCCAGGCTGCTAGATAGTCTCTTAAGTGAATCAGTCTCTTGAGACTGACCTCTGGTAAGCCTGAGCAACACCTTGGTGCAGCTCTAGGAGCCTCCTAAGACGAACCCTCCACGTCCGCTACAGTGCCGGGCGGAGAGCAAGGAGGGTTTTCACTAGAGCTGGCCGTGCCCTGAAGCACCGAGAATGGCAGGATTATTGAACCAGCTCCCTCAGGGTGCCGGGGAGTAAGGTCCTTTTCCAGCAGGGTCCCCAGGTGGTCCCATGTCAGGACCTTTTGGCCAAAGCGCTTCAATTGAAGATGATGGTCCTCAGATCCCCCAGAACATGTGCACTCCCGCCAAGAAGGATCAGGGATCTGGGATCCTATGTCTCTAGGAGCACAGCCCTATCTCTACCCTTAAGATCTGACAGGTGAGCCAGATGTTCTCTTTGTGGAGACAAGGGTGGCCATGGACCGGCCGATAGCCTAATTGGTCTCTTTGGTAGCCCGAGGTTGGTAGCACAGCAAAACTCACGGACTTACTGGCCACCCAAGACAACCACATCTAGTTCCCGCAGAAGATCAGCCTGATAGGCCTGCGGCTTGACCCACTGAGGCATAGGCCTTGCTCACCAGTGCCAAGGTGGTTCTAAGGGGCTTGGTGGGCAGCGCTGGGGCTTTAAGAGACAACGCATCACCCGGGAGAGATAGCTAGCAAGCGTCTCTTAGATCGCCCCATAACCGCACTTTCTCAATCCAACTGTATTTGAATATAGTGACACCTGATGACTGAAGCGGCGGGAAGAATGGCAAGCTCCAGTAAGGAGACAGTGACACGGGTTGCAGGAAGCACATGTCAAGCTTACTAGGCAGACGAGCCTTCTGCTGATCGGCCGGCCAGTCGATCTCAAGCTTGGCAACGCCACAGGTCACTACCTCTAGGAGCTCCTTGAAAAGGATTGCCTGAGGGGTAGTCTCAGGGGGCTTGGCGACCTCCAACCCCCTCCTCAGAGGAACAGAGGCAGAGCTGATCGCTGTCCTCGAAAGAGAAGAAACTGCTGAAAGGCATGCTTCCGAACCATGCGAACGGCTGCTGGACCCGAAAGGTTAGGTAAGCGAAAGGGACAAGCCCGTCTCCAACCCCTCTGCAAGGTCCACTTGTAAGTCAGAGGTCTTTGAGTGCTGCTTTGCCTCATTGAAAGTGGGGCGAGAACCACGAGGAGCAGGAGAGTGCATGCCCCCCCAACCCCCCCCAGCCCAGATTGAAAAAAAACCTGGACACTTGAAGGTTGTAAATAAATAAATATATGTTTTTGAGGAAAAGTACAAGAAATACAGCACATTTCCTTACATACTTCCTGTTTTCTAGATCTAAAGCAAGAATTATGTCTTCAGGACTGGTGGCAAATCTTACATATTGATCTGCTGCATCAGTGATTGCTGATTTATACGGCTTCTTTATTTTGAGCTCAAGGCTTTGTCATCAACAAATGGCAGTGATAATCTTGGGTTTACCCTAAGTGAGCTGATATTTTTTCCACCATCGATGTTTAGACAGAAACTATGCCTAAGCAACAAAGAGGACAATGCAACGATGATTGGACTTTAGTGTGAGTCAGTCCTTGTCAGATAATGATAGTGTGCATGCCCCCACCAAGCTTTTTGTATAATTTTTCTAGCATCCACATGAGTTTGAACATATAGCTGGAATCTGAGATCTCAGTGCTTCTCTCTCATTGCCTTCAAACACTCATGTCTGGGATGCACTGAATGTTTATTGTTCAACTGGCATCATATTTGTGTGAAATCTACAAACCGGATCTCCTGGAGAGCTTACGGCTGGTGCTGACTTGCCCGTCTGCGCTTGGGATTAGCCCCTATATACATACACACATATGCACACACACAACCACACACATAAACATTTAACTTCTTACACTGATTACGACCATTCAAACATCGTTTAACTACACAAGCCTTAAAAGGCTTGTTGAAAGTTTAGCTTTCTTTCGTTTTTCCAGTTGCTCATTAACAGAGTTTACATTGTAGAATTATAGTTTGGTTGCAGGACATGGTTTTTATACAGCACAATCTGTTTCCATGTCCAGTCCAAAACTCTCATCATTGAGGTTGAGACAGGTTGCCTTTTCAAGCTTCACTGAGCTCCAGTTTCTTTTCACTGTTCCTTGATTGTCTCTATCTTTCTAGTTCATGCACTCTGGATTTTTCTATTGTATATTTGACTTAGGTTTCATTAGTAAGGTTTTTCATATATATATATATATATATATATATATATATATATATATATATATGTGTGTGTGTGTGTGTGTGTGTGTGTGTGTGTGTGTGTGTGTGTGTGTTTTAAAATCCTTTAAAAATTGCTGCACAATTTTCCCAATATACAAACTACCAGGCTAATTTTAAGCACCTTGACTAGGCAGGTACTAAAGATGGAATGAATGACGATTCTATGTTTACATTTAGATTTATAACATTTGGCAGATGCTCTTACTAGAGCGACAAAGTGACAGAAGTGCATTGAAGAAACAATTAATAATTATTTTTTGGTGCTGGTTCACTAGTTTGTAATTTGGTTTGTAATTTGTATGATTTGCAGGAAATGCCTTGCTAAATTTCGTGTGATTGAAGGGAAAGGGAAAGCTTTTATGTGTTTGCCAAATGTGTGTGGTGTGTAAGTAGTTCATACAGCATTTATGTATGAGAGAGAGGGCTTTTTCCCATCAAAGCCCCCCTCTCTCTCCCTCATTCTCTTATTCTCTTATTACACTTGTCTCATGCCAATCCTTCAGCTTCATGTTCTCTTCTTTGGATTGCTCTTTCTTCCAAAGCTGGTCATTATCTCAACCATCTGCTGCAACACCAAAACCCCAGATTCAGCTCCTGTCGTCCTTTCTGCTGATCTTTTGTTATCAGCGTGCGTCTGGAGACAGTCCAGAAAGAAAAACCTCAGGATGTGTCACTCTCTGTAGCGAAATGTTCTGCATTTCTACACATTTCTTCCTTTTTCTTTTTTTCTCAACTCTGAAATGAATGGAGTACATTATGCACTTGAGATTGAGGGTAGCTAAAACAATTTGTTTTTATGCGATGTGTAATTAATGTCGCCAGTGCGCTGAAAAGATTTTGTGGTGCCTCGCAAAAAAAACTTTATCGCACTAATGGCATTATTCGATTCAGCCGTACATAAAGTCACAAAATAAAATTGACTTGAATGGCTGAGGGCTAAAACATGGGGGAAAAAAATTCCACAATGAGAAATTGCAATGTTTCTACTTAACTGAATGGGTCTGGCCTGTTTCAGAGGCTGGGCTTTTGTGCTTTAATTCTAGTCAGAGGAATTACATTGTTTATACTCATCTTTTGTCATGCAAGGTAAAAAAAAAAGCTTTCCCATTATGAAATGGCAATTAATTGCTTGCCTGCAGCATTATTCAGACTTTGTCGCTCTTGAGCTGAGGGTTCAAAGACACAAAGTCGAGTGTTGTGCAGGAAAAAAACAGAACAAAAAAAAAAGTCTGTAGCAGTGGCATTCTCAGTGCTATCCCCAGAAGTCCTAGGCCATGGCTGATCCTCTCTGTGTCTGTCTCCTGTGACAGCGAACCTTCCCACATGCCTGGAGCTGATTCCATACATTTTCTCTTCCTGTGCTTCTTCGCACAATCAATAGTCACCCTCAAGGGTCTTTGGAGAGCAAGATCAAAGATCCCACTCATCATGTCTGACAAAGTCTCTCTCTTATCCCCACCCCCCCATGCTGTTTGTGCTCCTCCGCTAAATCTGTGCTGTTCCCTTAAACTTTTAAAGTGCTCTAGAATTCCAGTCTTAAAGAACTAAATGTGGGCTAATGAGAAATGTCAGAGACATGTACAATGTTATCATTTCTCCCTTTTATGCACATTGCTCAAAGCTTCTCTTTCATCATTGTCATTGATATCAGGGTCAGGTAAGGTCAAGTAGGTACCTGAAAATGTTCATATAAACTCTCATGGGGTTAAAATGTGGCATACAACATGGGTAATGTGTTTTAGATAGCAGCAAGTAAACTAGAGGTTTGGTATTGGTTATAAAATATGTTCCCATTTACTATTTATTGCATTCACTAAATACTAAGTACAGACATGCTTTCAAACAGCAATTTTGTATGCATCTCTGGTGAGTAGTTTGTATTTTATATAGATTTCTATGTATTTGACTTGTCTATAGACAAATATTGATTCTGAACTGCTCCAGATGATGTAGTTCCAGATGATGCAGTTCCAGATGATGCAGTTACATTTGTAGTGTAGAGGTTTGGAGCTTGCTTTAGTAAAATGGTTTACACCCTCCATATGTGAAATGCCTCTCTCTCTGTAATGCCACGTGTTGTTATATTGCATTTTTGTATAGTATTGATGGATTCTATAATCGCGAGGTGATAGTGGTGATATTAAGAGGTGTCTGAATTATTTTGCATGGCACAGTATGTCACCAAGTGAAAGCAAACTGAAATTTCCAAATTAATCCCAATTAATAATCAATGAGACATGAAAGATATCAGATAATAAAATGGGACTTTTTGTTTGATTGAGATGAATCTGAATAAGTTTTAGCAGAAGACTTTCTAACTTAGCCATTAGAATATTAATAAATAATAACATAAAAAATAGGTTGAGATGCTGCGTGAAGTGTACTTAAAATACCATTTTAAGAAGAAAATAGGTAATTTTGAAATTAATGGCAGCAAAAGGTCTCAAAAAATTTGTAAACATGCCCATGTTTTCTATGTTGTAGCGTCCCCTTTTTTTTTTAACAACAATCTGTAAACATCTAGCAACTGAGGAAATCAGTTGCTAGAGTTTTGAGAGAGGGATGTTGTCACATGTTTATTTTCTCAACAGTCCTGGGTCTTCTTCATCATATTTTTTGTTTATTGATGTGCCAAATTATTTAAATTGGTGAAATTGGTCTGGACTCCAGGCAGGCCAGTTCAGCATCTGGACTCTTCTACAGACATGCTGTGAAGACATGCTGTTGTAATAGATGCACAATGCATTTAGCATTGTCTTGCTGAAATATGCAAGACCTTTCCTGAAAAAGATGGACAGAACTTTCAGCATTAATGGTGCCTATCCAGATGTGTAAGCTGCCCATTTCATAGGCAGCAATGCACCCTTTCAACTGAGTGCTAATAACAAGCTGGGTAGTCCCTCTCCTCTTAGTCTGGAGGACATGGTTATGGTTTCCAAAAAGAATTTCAACTTTTGATTTGTGTGACCACAGAACAGTATGTCACTTTGCTTCAGTACATTTTAAATGAGCATTGACTTAGAGGGACAGCGCATGTAAGACATTTTAGAGAAAAAGTGAGGGAGGCGCGATTGAGATGGTTTGGACATGCGCAGAGGAGGGACATGGGGTATATCGGTAGAAGAATGTTGAGAATGGAGCTGCCGGGAAGGAGTAAAAGAGAATGGCCATAGAGGACGTTTACACTCTAACTAACACTTACCAATTTTGCTTTGTTTAAAAAAAAAAAATACTCTCAACAGAGTTGTAGGCTGATTTATCTTATGTTGTAATTTTGAATACCAGTGTAGATTTATTGATTGACAAAGACTCAATTCACTTTTGTACTTTATGGATATGGTGAGGGAAGACATGCAGGTAGTGGTTTGAAAGATGCAGATGTAAAGGACAGAGTTGTATGGAGACGGATGATCCGCTGTGGGGCCCCCTAATGGGAGCTGCCAAAAGAAGAAGAAGGAGTTGATTTAGATAAGATGGCGGTGTTTCTTGTTCATGTTCACATATGGCTTCTTCGTTGCATAATAGAGCTTTAACTTGCATTTTTGGAAGGCACAGCGAATTGTGTTCACAGAGTCATTTTCGGGTGTATTCCTGAGCCCATGTAGTGATGTCTATCACAGAATCGTGCCTGTTTTTAATTTAGTGCTAGATTAGAAAATTCGTGATTTCACAGATTAGTGAACTATATTGCCTTCTGATGAAAAGATTAACCTTTTTATACCTTTTTATACACATATATATATATATATATATATATATATATATATATATATATATATATATATATATATAATTATTTTCTTTTTTTTTTTTTCTTTTTTTTTTATGTGTGTGTGTGTTACTGACCTGTTGCCAGATAACCTAATTAGTCGCGAAATTTTCCTCCATTTATTCCCTTTTAGTACCACTTACTTTTCCAGCCTTTTGCTGCCTCTGTCACAACCTTTTTTGAGACTTCCCAACTGTTTTGGAATTGGGGTTGTAGATAACAACAACAACTACAGAAAAGAAATACTGATTTGTTGTTCAGCTAGGTGTGTGTTCCATTCTATGCATAAGTATTCATATGAAACTAATGTATATGCCATGAATATGCAGACATTAATAAATTCTGCACGGTTCATTTAGAGAGGTGAGATCTATAAATTATCAGGGTTTTTTTTTTTGTTTGTGTTTTGCTTTAGTGCTCCTGGAGCAACGTCAGCCTAATTACAGGCCACGACACAAATCCTGACTACTGCTGTCTTGAAAAGCTTGGCTTTGCAGTAAAACTCTGGTTTTGCAATAACTGTGGCTCTTTGTGTGCTCTGCATTATACAGTTTCCTCTCGTCATATTTCCTTTGCGTGGACGTAGTTCACGTTTACTGCCTCTATAAATATGTCAACGTGTGCTTATAAAAGCATGCCATGAGTATTATCAGATGCACCGTATGCTGTGCACTAGGACTTTTAACCTTAGTTAAGAGAGCTCTTGTGCATTAAGAGGATCTAATGGTTGCGATACGCCGTGTTTTCCATACCCCGGCTCTACAGTGTGTACCGTGAGTGCACTACATGTGCTGTCTAGACCTGTTGATGGGCCTGATTGGCGATCTTGTTGTAGCTGAGATCACGGTGAGCTCTTTAATAGCTCAGTCAGAGTCCAGGACATGAGGCGTTATTTCCCTGCTCGTGGTTTGGCCTTTCTGATTAAATTAAATGCTAAATTATAAATGAGGCCGCTGAGTTTAGCCTGGCTGCTTTATAATGATCTCTTGCTTGGATCTCCATTATCTTGTAATTCCTTTGCCCTTCATTTAAGTCCGTATAACAAGTGATAAAGGAAGCTAAATAGAGATGGCACTGATACATACTAAGTTTAACCACCAAATGCCCTTGTCGAAAGACAGTTTATGAGATCTGGTATTTAGGCTGGATTTGAGGAAAAACTGTTCTGGTTGTTTAAGAAATACGACCCTTTCCTTCTTCTTAGCAACAAGTATATTTCCTTTATGGATGCTAACGGTTATAGCTATTTAGCATGTCATTAAAATGTTGCTCTACTGCTATAAATGCATTTCTTATTTGTTCAACATTTAACACAGATTGATTGAATATTTATAATGTCACCACCTTAGTCTAGTTATTTTTTTGTCCAAATGGGCTTTTAGTTTGCCAAATGCTGTCATGAACCACTGAAAATTCATCTGCAGTCCTCCAGGTGGCAGCCCAGCTGTTTACTGTCATGTAGTCCTACATTGAATATAATAACAAGCTGCTCTCCACATTGACTCGTCCAGAAAAAGCAGAGCTAAGTTGAGCTTTAAGGTATTCACATTTTCGGAGCTCTTATACAGTAAAACTAAACCTTCCTCTTTCCCCCTAAGCCCCCACCCTAACATCCCCATAAATCTGCACCTCCTGCTGAGCTGAGATCCAGCCTTAATCTCCCACACCCGCTTTAGCTTAATCAAGGTTTTCGGCAGCATCTGAAAATGAGAGCCAGGTGTGTTAGATTACAGTTGGAAAAGTCAACAAGAGGGCAGATTTTCGACAAGACAAGGCAAAGAAAACTTCTGCTGTAGAGATCAACAGATAGTTGTCTCAAATCACATTCTATGACCTGAAGGACTTCAAGATACATAGGGCATAAAGCCTTCTTATTATCAATTATTAGCCCATTTTGTAAATGCTACCTGATTTTAACTAGCTAACCTTGATTTTCACAATCATACACTGACTGGGAATCTATACTCAATGTCTTTGGTTTCCTCTAATGACATTTTTACTGTTCTAATTAATGATCTCACCTGTTACGCATTACATTATATACACCTCCATGAGTCAATCGCTTCTTTAGTTCTGGTTCCATCAGTTGTAATTCCTCATCTGCGTCTCTGTCAGCACTAATACGTTTTCTTTTGAAAATGCATATTTTTCTCTCCGTTTTGGCCTTCCATCCACACTGCAATGCCATTTTCAGTCAACGAAAACTTAGCTTTTTGAAAATGCTCTCCAAAGCGGGTAAATTTCAAAACAAAGTTTTCATGGCACAGTGTGGACTGTGAAAACAGTGTCATTCAAAAGCGATGACGCATTTTTAAACATTGCCATGCCGTTTCAAGGAGCCGGAAAGTAAATACACGCCATGCGGAAATGGCACAGCTTGGCACATTTTTTGCACAGTACAGGGACGTAATCGTTTTCAGAGGTTTAAGTGTGGATGAGCAACTTTTGGGAAACGGTTGAAAATGATATTGTGGACGTGTAGAGCGTTTTAGACGAAAAGACTGCTTTCAAATTTATCCAGATTAGTGACCAACCCCAGCCACTCTTAGTGCCGGTCCCAAGCCGGGATAAATGGGGAGGGTTGCATTAGGAAGGGTATCCAGCGTAAAAACATGTGCCAAATCCGTTGTGGCGACCCCTAATGGGAGAAGCTGAAAGATGGAAGTGTAGATGTATAAGTCGGCTGTCTTTCTCATTCTTCTGTTTGCTTATATGTTTGGTATTGTTTTCCCTGTATTGCCTATGCCCACCAATTTACAGGTGATTGCAAAGAGTTATTGTCATAAAAAAACAGATGTTTAATTTCAATCTGTATTCATCACCGCTAAGGCTGACAGATGACTTAACTTATACATGTGGGCCACAGGTTCTGATTGATACCAATGACCCTTAGTCATTCAGGTGATGTGTTTCCACTGTGCCCCAAAGAACAGCTCTTTTGTCATATTGCCATGGTTTAGGATCATAAGTATAACCACTTAGGAACAGCAGCTATCCTCTTTTGGTGCCTCTGTAGCAGGGCTCAGTAAGCAAATTTTGTCCAAATTCAGGTATGTTTGAAGGCAATCCTTTTTTATGTCAATGGTTAATCCAACATTGCTTGTTACATTTGGTTTATTTTGTTAAGGCCCCAAGTGCTGATTCTTTCTGAATCACTTTTAACTGTCACTGCATGGACATGGTTGAATGACATCCATACCAGGGTGAAGAAGGGACTAGAAAACAATTTGAACAATAGTAGTATCAGGCTGCAACGTAACAAAATGGAAAAGTGAAGACGGTCTGAATAATTTATATACACATATACATACATACAGCACTGTAGAGTACTCCTGTATTTGTTTTACTCTTTCATGTTTGTGCAAGTCATGCTTGAGCATTATATATACATATTGTATGGGTTTAATTCATTGGAACTTACTAATGAGATCACCTTCTAATTATAACATTCAATACAAAATGCCAAAAATCACTGTGTTAGTTTAACATTTCAAGAAATGTACACATGTGGGATTCATTTCTAACTTACTGTCTAACACTATTGACAGTTTATCTGTCACAGTTTTTTTATGAATTACTCAAAAACAGCAAATGGATTTGCATCGTTCTTAAGTGATATGCAACACATAATCCATATTTTGTATACATTTCTTATAAAACTATTGCATACATTTAGATCTTGGCAATTTTCTATGATGAATTCTTTGATATTTTATTTTCTGCATATTGCTAAAATTGAATAGTCTGTGAAATTTTCTCGGGCTGTACTTTGTTTTTAAAGCTGCACAAAGACAATTTAATAATGCCCTCTGTATCTCGTGCTGTCTTCCATCTGTTTTCAATTCATACCTAAATGCAACTTTACCCACCCACTGTCTGGTGTGAAAAAAAAAAAAGTAAAAACAGGGAAAACTACAGTGAGCATGGCCTATGATGAAAAAATAGGGACTTGCAAAGGCCATGTTCAAAAACAAGTAGCCCACCAGGCTGGAAAAGCCTGCTGGGTAATGAGGAAATGTCCTTGTGGCACATGTGCACTAGTTTGAACCCAGATCAGTTTTGTACAGTACACTTTCAAACCAGAGCTTTTAGTTTGCTATTTGATATGTGTACTTTGTCCAGACACTGACAGTTTGACCGATAGCAGCCTGTATAGGCTTGTGCAGTTTGAAAAGCAGTGCAGAAACACAGAAAGGACAATACAGTGTGATTATACATATGCTTAAAACATGGTGTGCCTCACTGCTCGATTTTGATTGGCTTTTAAATGTCTGAACGCACAGGTAGTTCCAGTCAGTTTATTCTGCGTTCTAAATAAATGCGCTAGCTTATTAACAGTTGTAACCATAGTAGCATACACTTACAACTATGTACAGAATCAGACAGTGATTATAATTTATTCCTGATGTCCTTACTGAGCTAATGATTTTTACATTTACATTTACATTTGCGGCATTTAGCAGACGACTTTGTACAGAGCGGCGTACAAAAGTGCTTTGAGTTTATAGCAATGAATAAATCTAAACTTCTACGCTAGATTACAAACAATATAAATATAACTCTTGATTTCTACAAAGCTGTCACTGATATGGTGAATAGGGTGAGTTTATTAATTTAGGAAGAAAATTTGAGAAATATGAGAAAATAAGAAATATAATAAAAAACACCACAAGGAGTTAACACCAACAGCTTTAGTATTAGTACCGATGCACATAATTCACACACACGCACACACACACACACACACACACACACACACACACACACACACACACACACACACACACTATTAATAAAAAAATATATATATATTCAAATAAATGCAATCTTATGGAACTTTATCTTTGTTTACAATGTAGAGCATCAAAATTGTAGGTCTAAAGTCTTGTACATTAAAATAACAAATGGAAATAAAGCATTATTTTTATCTGTTCAGTCTGTTTTACATCACAAACAACAGTGTCGGTTTTAACTTGTCAGTAGTAAGTGACCATGGTATTGGCAGGATAATCCACAGGTAGGTATGAGCTATTATCCATTTCAGTGCACTCGGCATTGCATTAGGCCGTTATTCATCTTTAAATTGTGCGTTAAAAAACGCACAATTAGCTGTGGATGATCTTTTACAGAGTCGTTTTTAATGTAAAAATGGTGCAAATGCTTCAATATAAATTCCTGATCAGCTTAAATGGGTCTCATTTATGAATCTTTTTGTAGAGTTGTGCTACTTTTGCTTTTAATAATCGTCTAGTAAACGGAATAAAAAATGTCCTTCATTCCCGTGTACATTCATTGATCATTTTAAGTCAGTCAAAGAAGTTTCACTTTATTTTACTCTCAAGGAACTCTAAGATCTCTCGTAGAATATTTTTTCTACTGGATTTTCCTAAATGTTCTTGTATTCAACATTATAACTGAGACCCAGTGCTTTTGTACTTAGCAAAACTTTTACGCTGACATGAATCTGTCCTTAAGTTTATAGCACTAAACTGGTGACTGTGATGTTGGTGCTAAAATGACTGTTGAACAACAAACATATAACGTGCCATCTGTTATATTGGTGCAGTGCATTATCATTACCTCAAACAATCTGGTGCAGCTCAAAGAATTTGTCAGGGAGTAATATTTACCAGGGGGCACAAACTGGGTAATTGATATCATCGCTACAAATTTTTTTTCAAGGGGGAGAACATATGGGAGTGTGTCTGCAGTCAAAAATCTTGGCTCAGGCTCCCAGGAAGAAGGGGTGCTCCTTGACGTGTTTCGCCTTCATTACTTTAAATCAGTTGCTCATTTTGACATATTTTCTCCTTGGGTGTGAATATAAGGTGACATGAACTGAACCTTTGTGTATGATTGCAGAGCAGCTTGTATTTGTTTGACTTTTGATATTTCTTTTCCACAATGATTTTTTTTTTGTGTGTGTGTGTGTGGTTTTGCTTTTTTTTTTCCATTTTCCAGTAGACTAGATTCTGTGGGTTTATGATTGGAAGCCAAAGCTTGTGTCTGGGTTCATTACTGAAAAGAAACAAAAGCTGATGCATAACAGATCAGAAGCAAGCAGGAAGGCAGGCAGGCTTGATGATATCAGAATAAAGCCTTACAAAAGCTGGCAAGACAAGACCAAGACATGCCCGAATTCACCAAAAGCACGACGGCTATAGGATGCTTCACTGAATTGTGCCCAATATCTGCTCCATCCTGGCTGATTGATTGTCAAAATATAATTGACTGCAAGGGTTTTCCTCTCTCCTGACCAATCCTGGCTCATGAAGGCGAGAAAGAAGCGATATACTAGACTCCAGAGATGAATAACAAGGCCTAAAAAATTACATTGCGTCCCAGCACCCACTTTTCCACAGCGGTGTCTTTCTAATTGCTTGATCTGGAATTCTATTACAGAAATTCTGTACCTGTTCTCATATCCAGACGCACAAGTTCTCCCTGGATTTGAAATTTATGTGCTGTCGGAATTGTCAGTCATGCTGACGGCAATGTAGGGCAATGCTGCAGCTGGGAAGTCACAAAAAAAAAGAATTACACCAGAAATATTGCTTAGATGAGAGGTAATTTTACAAAGGTGGAAAGATGATTTGGGAAATGTATGAAATTACAGCGGAATTCCCCTCCGAAACACACGCTCATATGCAAGCAGTCACACTCACACACACACACACACACACACACACACACACACACACACACACACACACACACCTTATGTGAAACTAAGGGATGTTTTGAAATATGGTGATGCATAATGCAACGTGACCACTTTTATTTGTTTTTGGTTTTTTTTATTCAACCTGGAAATCTTCCATAAACAGCCGTGAAAAATAACATCTGTGTGATGTGCTTGGAAAGGAGCATGCACATTTGTCTCGTTGCATTTAGTCTGTATTTAGTTTATGAAAGTGACTAGCACACATGTTTGTGTTACTATCCATGTAAGGACCTTCCATTGGGAAAAAAATAATCACAGCTAATTCATCAATCCTATTACACTTAACCCTAACCTCAGTGACCAGAAGAAAACCTACTCTTTGTCTTTCTTTGTGATTTCCACTTACACTCTGTGCCCCCCACCAAGCTAGAAAAATGTGTCCTTAACTCACATCACTTTCAATTAGCCTCTCGATGCATCAGTATGGGATTTTCACAGTGGCAGGCATTATAGTAAACATCGAATTATTCCCTCCACGGCTCGCGAGCAGCCAGGACCTGTCAATTAAATGCCGGTCAATAGCGTGCTTCGTGCTCTGCTTCTTCTGCTGGACCCCAGGATGCACTCAGACACAGCATTAAGACACACGTTGCACAGACATGCTTAAAGAACACTCACAAACCTTTTTTCTCTCCTCTTTTGGATTAGTTTAGCTAAAAATATGAAATCAATCTGCCAGGACTAAAGTTTAAACCGTTATCTAAAATGGAGGCTAATAACCTTATATTGTTAGATAACAAAATCAGCTCACTTTACACTTGTGTGCTTATGTGCTAATGTGCTTTCAAAGGCAGGTAGAAGGCGTGGCTATATGTATATTTAAATTTAATCAAGTGTAGACAAATCAGAGAATCATTAGGTAAAAAAAAGTGGTAGTCAATGTAATGTAACACATCATGGCATGCTAGTTAGCTAATTGCATTACAGGGTAAAGCAGCACATGATTTATATATAGTACATGATATATGTTATTTATTTATTTTTTATATTAGTCTACTAATATACCCGTTTTGTGAAAAAACATTAGAATTATACATTATTCTTTAGAATGAATTAAAAGACCTATCCTGTCTGTAAGCAGATAGCACTTTAATTAATGACAGTGTTGGAATGGTCACATGACTACCGACGCACTGATGTTGATGATTTTGCTATAACAGCACATCCGGAAGTGTTGATTCTGTCCATTTAAATCTATTAAACAATGGCATACTTTCTACTTGCTTATAAGCAATGTAGTGTTTATGTTATGTAAAAGTGTATTTTTTTAGATAAATAATGTAAAGCTGTACAATCAGAACAGGAAAAACCCATCTATAAATCTTTTTGAAAAGGAAAAAAAAGCATCGAAACACAGTGTCACGTTGGAGAGGTATTGACATTCTTCATATTGTTGCTACAAGTAATTTTTTTCACAAAAGCACACTATGCAGGTGTTCTGAGCTGGAATGAAAATTGAGTGCTTTCACAGTGACGGGACCATTACACCTTTAACCGCAAAGAGAAAAATGCTCCATTCAGCCTTCTAGGATTACAACGAAAATTACACGAAACATCTTATGGGGCAAGTCACGACATCTTTGTTGATGGAGCAAGGTGGACATACAGGTTGGAGCCGGTTCTCTCCGTTAAACTAATGAATCACAGACAAGCCTGCGTCAAGCTGACAATCGCCACTGCTTGAAATGCAGCTTAATAACAGTGAAGCAGTGCTTGAACTGTTGCTACTGTTTTTTTTTCTACGACGGTGCACAGAGCTCGGTTCACAAGTGTGTTCTTGTCTAGACAAAGACTGCATGTCTCTCAGGACCCGTTTTATTCTTTTTTACTTTTTTTAGCTGACATTGGACTTTCAGCCCAGTCATCTTAAGCCTTAAATCTCTACCCCCTCCCACGTGCGGGACATCCCTAAACCTGGACTTCAATCTAAATCCTGTGCATTCTCTGTCCTAAAGTCTTTTTCTCCAGCGTCAATTATCGTACTGCCATTTTAACATTCCTTAGAAGAAAGGCACGGATAAAATGGCTTTGTGGCACTGGGATGGCTTGTATATGCACGAATATTATCCGGCAAGACGGGGAAAAAAAACCCAACACACCGTAGGTTTCTATCATCCCTGCTGAGTATTTACATCTAAACACAAGCTAATCTTCTCGGCCGGCATCTGTGTTTGAGTGCGTACTGTCTAAATAAAAAAAACAGAGCAGTACACATTTAATGCTAATCATCCCAGAGGCACTTCGAAGGCGAGAGATGTCTGCTAAAGTAGATTGTAGATTTGCAATGAAAACATGTTTACAGTCTTTCCTGAACCTTTACATACTGTATATTTAGTCATCCAGTAAGGAATGAAAGAGTTCAGAATGTGCTGTCAACAAGGCTATTTACCAATAATAGCAAACATGACATTTATTTATAACTTCCCCACCATATTTTGGATTTATAGGCAAAATTTACAAAGTGCTGAAACTTCAGACTCCTTCCCTCAGTGTTAAATAAAGCAGTACAGCAGTACAGTACAATTTCACCAGATCAGAAAAAAAGAATAACTGAATCTATGGGAATTGTAATGTAATATAGACACAGATTCATAGATTAAACTAAAAGATTTATTTTAAAGTAAAGATCAAGTTTGCTTACCGCTAAGCAATTAGCTCTTGACATTCATATACAATTATGGAAGGAAAGGGGGCAGGGATAAGCATATTAAACACAGAATATCAGTAAAAACACACATCAGGTATAATATTCTGGTTAATTCATCCTAATAAAGCCATGTATTCCAAGTGTACTTTATTTTGCTTCTGAAATAATAATAGTATTATTAATAATAATGATAATAAATAATTAATAAATAATAATAAGTTAACTAAAGAGACAGCTAACTAAAGACCCATAATATGCATAATAGCCTATATAAGCATTCATGGTGTACTAGTTTTGGTTATTGGAGAAACCATGTTTTCCCGATACTAGGCCAAAGTAATGTAACAGCTACTGAAACTGTACACATAACATCACTCTGTCTCTTTCTTTTGCTTCCTCACCCTTGTGCTTCTTCGTTTTCTTCTCTTTAATGTAACCCATATCATCACCCTACTTGTGTTAAGAAGTTGAATCCACATAATGGTCCAGGCATAGGGGGAGCTATAATTAAAGTTAAGTGAGCAGATGTGGAAAGAGAAGCATTTTCTACCACAATAAACGAGGTTTTGAATTTAACACCTCTGGGCAAAGGAACCCTATCTAAATGACCCTTAGGCCCCGGCCTCTTAAATAGTGATTTGTAACCCTGGAAGTGGTGTAAATGCCCCTTCTATCCCTACCTCCCTCTCCTGCCTGCTCTTTCAGCCCTCTGGACAAGGTTGAAGCCCTTTTGTTTCAGCACGGATCGAATTTCTGCTCTTAAGTGCAGCGACATTGTAAATGAAACTGAGATGAACAATATTTGCATTGTACCTACAAGATGCCTCCTCTTGCTCGCCGAAGCAAAAAGGTGTGGGAGGGGGTGCCCAAGAGTGTGTTTTTTTCCAACATTACAGGATCAAGTTGCCAGCTATTAGCAGCACAGAGCCTGCAAGTAATTGCATTAGGTTGAAAACCAAGCCCACTTTTTCCACCCCAAAACTGTCAAAAGAACAACTTATCTTCAGCATGTGAGCCGAAATGGTTTATTCAGTGTACGTCTCATTTCGAATGAAAGTAGGTCGCTTCAGATTGGCAGAAAAAACATCCACTTTTTTTCTCTCACCGCCACTACAGTTATAATTATGGACCCAGAACAGCAGGGGTAAAAATCTGTGTTTGTGTTTATTGACAGGGCCCTCCATAGTTCACTGCTTGAATTGTTTTCATCTGAGTTGAGGAATAGAAATCTCAGTGGTAAACCACTGTTGTTGGCCATTTAGAAATGAAGTAAGCTTTGTGTCTTTGACCAACCTAGCCTCTTTTCATGTTTTTTTTTTGCCAGTCTCAGTGCTTAGGTAATATATTTAAAAAAAAACACCAAACATGGTAAATGTCGAAGAAATGCTTTGGTCAGAAAAGAGCTTTATTTTCCTTACTGATGTCACCAGTGTCATTTTGTGAGACACCGGGTCATGGACAATTCACCATCCACCAAGTTTCCTGGTCAGCTGGGTTCAACTTTAATTTGAATGGTGAGAATCTTTGCTTACTAAAAGTGGGTCATCCTGGGAAAACCTGTCTGATGTTGTAGTGGCAGGGTTTTTCTTCAGATAATATTGTATAATTCGAATTGTCTTGAAAGTAGAAACAGTAAACAGGAAAAAGTATTTCGCCAGTGGTGAAATATTTTTATTTTGGCTACTGTATAACATTGCTTTGGTGTCTGAGGGTCAAAAAGCAGTGAGGTGAAAAAAAGCAGTCAATCTGCCAAAAGATGTCTAGAAGTGTGATTTGCTCACACAGTAAACACAACATTAACAAGTAGCTTGTCATAGAGAAATTAATTAAAGCCTAATCAATTCAGTTTTGCACGTTGAACACTCGGCACAGACGTCATTCAACAAAATTCAGTAGTTTTCAGAATGATATTTACTACATAGGCACAGAATGTAAACCCCTGGGCATTAAACATCTCATTCCAAAAATATGGGCATTATTAATATAAAACCTCATCTGAGAAGGTTTTTCACTAGGTTTTGGACCATACCATTGGGACTTTGTACTTATACTGCTACAAGAGCACCAGACACCGCTGGAGCCCAGAAAGAAGTTTAGGTGCAAGTTTGGCATTCATCTCAAAGGTGTTCAGTAGGGTTGAGGTCAGGATTCTATGTAGGCAGCTTAAGTTCTTCTATTCCACCCTTGGCAAACCATGTCTCAGTTGGTCTTGCTTTGTGGACAGGAGCATTGTCAGGCTAGAATTGTCTGGGGAAAAGCTGTTAATTCCAGTGATCGAGAAAGCATATTGCTACAACAAACATTCATGTGCATCCAACCTTGTGGCAACAAAAGTTGTGTGGGGATAAACCATATATAGGTGTGATGGTCAGGGTTCCACAAACTCAAAAAGCCCTCCACAGCTTTTCACCACTAGACTGATTGTGGATACACTATATGGACAAACGTTTGGACAAATGCATTCCACATTTCACTATAATAGCTTACAGTCTCCTGGGAAGATGTTCCACTACGTTTTGGAGTGTGCGTGTGGATATTTGTGCTCATTCATCCACAAGGGTGTTAGTAGTCAGGTAATGATGTAGGGTGAGGAGGCCTGGGGTGCAGTCAGCATTCCAATTTAAAAGTGTTTAATAAGGTTGAAGTCACTCCAAACTATGTAAATAATATTTTAATGGGCCTCACTTTGTGCATAGAGGCATTGTCATGATGGAACAGGTTTGGGTCTCCTAGTTCAAGTGAAGAAAACTATATAATGCTACTGCATCTAAAAACATCATACACAATTGTGTGTTTCAATTTTGCTAAGTGTTTGGGGAAGAACTGCGTAAATGTGGAAATGGCAATGTACTGTGTGTTTCCGTCAAAAATGAGCTACAATCACCTTCAATCAGATTTTTCTTGTGATTTTTTTTTTTTTTTCAAAGTGAATTTCTTTGTTATTTGTTGATGTTTTTGCAGTTGCTCTTTAATTAGCGGATTCATATGGGGCTACAGACCTCCAAAGTTTCTAGAGGAACACTTGCAATCACTGCTATAACCTTAGGCTCTGGCAACACAAAGGGGTTTGTGATATCTCCCATACAGATCCAGGCCTACAGCCTCTATTTGAACTCCCTATCAAGACTATACTGTCTCCTCTCAACAGGGGGTGAGCAGAGGAAATGAAACAAGCTCTTCTCTTAGCACCCGTCCTTAACAAAATTGGAATTAAAATCCCTTCAGCTTTTTTTTTTTTTTTTTGCATTTGCTCTCCAGTTTCTCAACTCAACCACTGACTCCTTCTATTTTCTTCCATGTTTTGTTGTTGCATTATCGAGTCACTGTGTGAAATTCAACTTGGTGATGCTGAAATACTTTGTCTTCAATTCATGCTGCTCGTCTCTGATTTATAAAAGTGTGTACAGGATGATTTCTCACCTCTGGTTTACATATTCCTATTTTCCTTGAAGACACAATGACTAAACTGGATAGAACTATGATGTCTAAGAAGAGGCATGAATCACTCGTTTCAGTATTTCCTAGGTTTGTGTTTCATCCTTTATTTTTTATGTTCCATGTTCACAATGACACACAGGCTGACTTGCATATGGCTATTTTTGTATGCACTATTATCTGGCGATATAAACCAGCATAAGCAAACCTGGTCGCTCATCTCATGACTCGAGGATATGACTCTCTAGAGGCAATTAAGCCGAGAGAAAATGTTTAATTCTTTTTTTTTTTTGGCACTGTATGCATATTGTTTCCTCCAGGGTAAAATTCATAAATGAGGCAAACAGGTCTTTAGTAGCATAGTTGCCTTGGGAAAAGGTTTATCCATCATATACAGGCCAGGTTCATTCCCATCCATCATACTTATGCATGTATATATTGCATGGACATTTTGGTGGACTCTGCACGTGCTTGGTGTCACACGTGCACATGCATACGACACCAGTATGAGCTGATGACTGCAAAATTGTAAGTTATGAATGCTTAGGGTTAGAGCTGGGGTGTGAAACGGTGGCAGTTGTCATGCTGAAAATAATCATTCTGATGCCAAGTCACATCTCTGAGAAGTTTATTAACTCATAGGATATTCATGCAGACTTGAATCATATCAAACAAATCTTTACTGGGATCACTGGAGGTCTTTGACCCAGTTCATAATATTCTGAACTTTTAAGAAACTAATGGATGACAAATTTCATTGACCAGTATTGAAAAACATAGTAATAGAAAGGAATTGGTATTCTACACATACAAGCCTTTCCTGTACATGGTAACAGTTTTTATACACAAAGGACAAAAGAAAGGAAACAAAAAAAAGACATTTTGAGAGGGTTGTGGAGAAAGATAATGTTTCTTTTGACAAAAGGTAGCATTGCCTGATCTCAGATTACTGTCTATGTCAAGTATTACATGTCCTTCCTATGTTGGTTTCAGTTTTGTCTGGGTTCTCCAGTTTCCTCCCACCTTGCATGACATCTAAGCAGATGGATTTACTTGTCTAAAGTATTGTGTGAATGTGTGTTTGCATGGTGCCTTGTCAGGACCTGCATACCACCCAGGGTATATTCCCATTTCACATGTAGGCTGTTTTCACACTTGAATCTGCACATAGGACCGATCCTGGGTTCATTGATAAGGGTAAGGCTTATAATCACAGGTTAGTTTTCACTAAGAAGAATGCCCTCCGAATTGCAGATCAGTTGAGAAATTCCAAATGTCTAGAGAGGTTGTCAAAGTGGTACAGACCAGATTCATACTTATTAACTAATTCTGGTCCACTAAAACCTCTTTCACCCCATTACAAAGGTTGAAACAGGAAATAGCCATACAAGTAGCATCACATTAATCAAAGTGCAGCATTGAGAGCAGATAGCCTCCATGCCTGCTGCAGAATACAAACCCCAGATCACTGATTTCAAGAAGACCAGTAATCAGTTCTTTGGACCACTTTAGACCTTGAAACTAGTTTTTCCACATACATACCTGGTACGAACAACCTCAATGTTCCCAGGCTCCACCATGAGCCTTTATTTAAAACCATTTGAAAATCCAATTCTTTGTGATTTGAAGATACCCTTTTTTGCAGCCAGAACTCAAGGGGGATGCAATTAAACACTTGCACTCAACTGTATCTAGTGCCGTCCTTATAGTTGGTAACTCTTGCTTTGCACAGTTTGAAGTTTTTTCCTACCCTTATCACACCTGCTCTAACTCATTATGGACTTAGTAATTAGCTGATCAGCTGGATTAGGAGTGTCAGCAGTTCAGAAAAACTTCAAACTGTGCTAGGCGGGGGTCTCCAGTGCCTTAAACCGGGTTTATACTTTAAAATCATGGTCTTTCCAGATTATTGCTAGTCGCATACGAATATCTTGGCCAAATTCTAAACCACGCTGTGTAAAAACATACGTTTGACATGCCATGATGACCCTCTAATCAATTATACTTGCAAATTACAGACATGTTTCTTCACACCATTGAAAAGCTGATCAGAATGTCATCTTGTGCAGAAACACAAAAAATGTTTGAAAGCAATACAGATATTTTTTTCTTTTTCATTGTTCTCACCCTACCCCAACCTACACGTATGGCTTATAGATGTAGCAATGTTCTTTATTACTATTATCTATATCAGTATATTGGTTGCTAGTGAAAAGTTCTAGTTAATGTGCCCTTGAACTCTGTCTTTGCTACCTCATGTCTAAAAAAAAATTCCAAGGTTATGGAGTTGAAATTCTTGTTTGAATTCCTACAAACACTCTGAATGCGATGCGCTTTTGCCTTGCACAATAAAATTAACCCTCCAGACCAGACGGCTTTCTGACGCTTATGCTTACTTTGTCAAGTACTGAGACATAATAGCCTCCACCATGTTGTAATAAAAAAAACACATGCATCTCCACCCCCACTCTTCAGAACCGTGCTGCTACCACGTCGCTGCACATATGGATCGGAAGGAGATCAGATGCTGATGAGAGACGTGTGTGGTGATATGCAGCAGGCCTGCCTTGTGGGGTGTATGGACTTTGTGCCCCTGTGTTCCCACCCAGGTCAACCCCCCTCCTCCCTCGCTCTCTGGGAAATGTCACCTATGTTTATCAGACCCGCTCTGATGCACAGGCTAGAGTTACATGAAAACGATCCTTGTCCTTTCCTTCGTGACCAGCATATGATTGTGCGTGGGAGACAATGTTGCGTCCCATATGCCTACCAGGAGTCACTAATCGGCTGCTTATTTATTTTGTTGCTTCTTTACATTGTGTGGCTTCTTTTCATTGTATTTTTCTGTACTGTATTTATTATATATTCTGTTTATACCATTGCGCCGTTGAATGTTTAATTCTGATGGTCAGCACAGAGTGTTCAATTCATTCACAGTTACTGCAACAATGTTCTATTAACATGCTGAATTTTCATCTATTATTGTTTCTAAAGTAACAATTTACTGTATGCATAGGACGGCCTCTTTAACATGATTGGATATGTATAGGGATGTTTTCTGTAAGGCATTGTTTAGCTTTGCTCGGAGCAGTCTTTAGTGTTAGCACTTGGAACAGTGGTATCTTAATTTTGTTTTACTTCGAGACAGAATAATAAGAATTTCTGGTGAAAAACACTTATCTGTTTAAACATAAGCAATCGGAGGAACTTGTTTGTAACTTGGACATTCCACAACTTCAAACATAGTTATATACATGTACACAAAAACATAGCTATACAATGTAAACTTCTCATTCTTTAATCAATAATATGTATAAGTTTCAAAAAGCGTTTAAAATGCATTGTGTTTTCGTCCTTACTTATCTCACGATAAAACATATCAACAACTTGCTTAGCTGCTTAAAATTGTCACATTAGTAAAAATATTCTAATATTTTTGTTGGGCTCCCTGAAAGATATTATTATCTGCGACTTTGCTTTTCCTACAGAAATCCCCACAAATCATCATTAACAGACAAGCTTGACACTACAGTCATTAATCACGACAGGGGATTTCCTTTCCTTTGCTGACGCTCATATGTGAGCTCTTCAGAAATCCCTTGTCTCTGTGATGTCAAAGACGACACGACTGAAACACACACCTTAAGCAAAACAGTGAAAAAACTGCTAGACATGAAAGGTAAACTGAGATCTCTGACTATGTATGTTGTGAGTATTATTAGGTGGTTTTTTTTTTTATCTGAAAGAAACCAATATTTGGAGCTTTTGTTCAAAAGTGAAGTGTACCATCTGGGTGGTCAAGCGCTCCATTTCATCTGCTGCCATCATTCAAATAATGCAAATTCTATTTTAAAATACAACCAATTAACATTATTAGTCACAAATTTGCTGAGAAAGTCCGATTGTCTTGGAAGTAAAGATGTGCAGAGGTTTACCAGAAAAACTGCATTTACAAATTGTGGAATATCAGAACAATGTTACCCATCATAAAACTGCAAAGACTTTGAATTGTACATTTTTGTGCACAAGGAACATAAACATTTTTCAATGCCTGTGATCTTCAGGCCCTCAGGCAGCACTGCATTAAAAACTTTTAAAACTGACTCTGTAATGGAAATCACTGCATGGATTCAGAAACACCTCCAGAAATCATCATATGTGGACACAGTTCTCTGTGGCATCCCCAAATGCAGGTCAAAGATCATGCAAAGAAGAAGCCATATGTGATGAGTCAAGTCAAGTCAAGTCAAGAAGCTTTTATTGTCATTTTAACCATATATAGCTAACGCAACACACAGTGAAATGAAACAACGTTCCTCCAGAACCCTGATGCTAAATTAAACAACGATCACAGAAACAGAAACCACAGGGGTAAGGACTAGTAAGTGTCCTCACCACATAAAATGCATGTGTGCTACCTGGTGCAAACAGTGCAAAGACAACACAAGACAGTTCAAGACAACACAAGACAGTGCAAAGACAATACAAGACAGTGCAAAGACAACACAAGACAGTTCAAGACAACACAAGACAGTGCAAAGACAATACAAGACAGTGCAAGAACAACACAAGACAGTGCAGGACAAAACACAAAATACAATGAGGAAAATAAGTATTTGAACACCCTGCTATTTTGCAAGTTCTCCCACTTAGAAATCATGGAGGGGTCTGAATTTGTCATCGTAAGTGCATGTCCACTGTGAGAGACATAATCTAAAAAAAAAAATCCAGAAATCACAATGTATGATTTTTTAACTATTTATTTGTATGATACAGCTGCAAATAAGTATTTGAACACCTGAGAAAGTCAATGTTAATATTTGGTACAGTAGCCTTTGTTTGCAATTACAGAGGTCAAACGTTTCCTGTAGTTTTTCACCAGGTTTGCACACACTGCAAAGATTTCTCGCTGAGAAACACAGAGTTTGAGCTCCCTCCAAAGATTCTCTATTGGGTTTAGGTCTGGAGACTGGCTAGGCCATGCCAGAACCTTGATATGCTTCTTACATCCTGGCTGTGTGCTTCGGGTCATTGTCATGTTGGAAGACCCAGCCTCGACCCATCTTCAATGCTCTAACTGAGGGAAGGAGGTTGTTCCCCAAAATCTCGCAATACATGGCCCCGGTCATCCTCTCCTTAATACAGTGCAGTCACCCTGTCCCATGTGCAGAAAAACACCCCCAAAGCATGATGCTACCACCCCCATACTTCACAGTAGGGATGGTGTTCTTGGGATGGTACTCATCATTCTTCTTCCTCCAAACATGTTTAGTGGAATTATGACCCAAAAGTTCTATTTTGGTCTCATCTGACCACATGACTTTCTCCCATGACTGCTCTGGATCATTCAAATGGTCATTGGCAAACATAAGACGTGCCTGGACATGTGCTGGTTTAAGCAGGGAAACCTTCCGTGCCATGCATGATTTCAAACTATGACGTCTTAGTGTATTACCAACAGTAACCTTCGAAACGGTGGTCCCAGCTCTTTTCAGGTCATTGACCAGCTCCTCCCGTGTAGTTCTGGGCTGATTTCTCACCTTCCTTAGGATCATTGAGACCCCACGAGGTGAGATCTTGCTTGGAGCCCCAGTCCGAGGGAGATTGACAGTCATGTTTAGCTTCTTCCATTTTCTAATGATTGCTTCAACAGTGGACCTTTTTTCACCAAGCTGCTTGGCAATTTCCCCGTAGCCCTTTCCAGCCTTGTGGAGGTGTACAATTTTGTCTCTAGTGTCTTTGGACAGCTCTTTGGTCTTGGCTATGTTAGTAGTTGGATTCTTACTGATTGTATGGGGTGGACAGGTGTCTTTATGCAGCTAACGACCTCAAACAGGTGCATCTAATTTAAGATAATAAATGTAGTGGAGGTGGACATTTTAAAGGCAGACTAACAAGTCTTTAAGGGTCAGAATTCTAGCTGATAGACAGGTGTTCAAATATTTATTTGCAGCTGTATCATACAAATAAATAGTTTAAAAATCATATATTGTGATTTCTGGATTTTTTTTTAGATTATGTCTCTCACAGTGGACATGCACCGATGATGACAATTTCAGACCCCTCCATGATTTCTAAGTGGGAGAACTTGCAAAATAGCAGGGTGTTCAAATACTTATTTTCCTCACTGTAGCTCTGCCAGTAAACCTGTTGTAACAAGACAAAGTGAACAGTAGCCAAAATGTAATCCAATTAACATAAATAGTCACAAATTTGCTGAGAAAGTCAGATTGTCTTTGATCCAGAAACATTGCCGTATTTTTTGGGACAAATCTCATTTTAAATTCCAATGAGAAAAAATTTGAAAACCCTTCTTTCGTACCAAAATTTTAATTTCTTTTCAACCATGGACACCACATTCCCTAGATTCAAGAGGAGCGGGACCATCCGATAAGTTATCAGCACTCAAGAGCATTCAAGAGCCTGCATCTCTGATAGTACAGGGGTGCATTAGTGCCCATGGAATAGGCAGCTTGCACATCTGGAAAGGCACCATTAATGCTGAAATTTGCATCCATGTTTTAGAGCAACATATTCCTCCATCCAGAAAATATCCTTTTCAGGAAAAGCCTTCAATATTTCATCAGGACAATGCTTAACTGCATACTGCATCTTTTACAACAGCATGACTTCATAGTAGAAGAGTGTGGGTGTTAAAGTGTCCTGTCTGCAGTTCAGACCTTTCACTTAGTGAAAACATTTAGTGCATCATGAAACACAAATACCCAGGAGTGTTGAGCAGTTAGAATCCTGTATCATTCCTCTCCCAAAGCTCTAGCAACTGGTCTTCTCAGACATATATGGACCGTTGTTAAAAAAAAGTGTGGAAGTGTGGAGTTTTGTGGAAATGCCACACAGTGGTAAACATGTTCCTGTTCCAAATTTTTTTTGATGTTTTGTAGCTACCAAATACAAAATTTCCTCAAATAAAAAAAATGTGACATGTTTTTTTTATGTTCTAATGTGAAAAAAGATGAGTTAATTATTGCATTCTGTTATTATTTACATTTTTCATAATTGATGTTATTCTCTACAACGACCAGTCATATTAGTAAGGTCAGAACCACCAGAAAGCTTACTAAAAAAAAATATTCAACTAAATTCTCAAACTTTGATTTCTCACTGAACTAGAGTTTTTTTTTTTTTGTCTGTATGATTCATGCTGCAAAAGGAATAGTGACTTTTTCATCATTTGACACAACTGGCACCATATGAGTCATTAAAATTATAGAAAAGTATAGCTCTCATCCCCCCTCCCCGAATCATGTGAAGTTTTCAGCCACAATATTCTGCCCTGTTACAGGAAAAAAAGAGCAGATTATTTGTGGGTGCCACAGTGCAGAATGTCGCAAGATTGTTTTGAACTCTGGCAGTTTCAAAAATAAATAGGTAATCACACATTATTCACATCTCTGCCTGATTGCAATCAGCCATGCTATTCTCCTGCAGGGTAATCTCACAGCTGTTTACAGTGGGTTCCACTCAGTACCGAACAACAGGTCGCTTTTCCTGAGAGCTGGTACTTAATCCTGCCATATCATTTAGTCCAGTATTCTTTTATACTTCAACGCTTAGGTCAAATTGAGCTTTTTCTAGTGATGAAAGAAAAATGACAAAAATGAGGTTCCTGGTGAGTTAAAAAAATGTAAAATATGTATTAGGAATGGGCATCTCCATAACTGAATCGAATGTGATGCACTTCTCGATGCATAACCAACAATACAATACATTAAAGATGTACACAGTATGAAGCAGCTACCGATGCAATGAAATACGATTCACCCCTTTTACGATGCAATGCGATTTGATTTTGATTTGATTCAACACAGTGCGATTCAATGCAATATGAGTCTCTTATTTCTTTGTTTCTAACAGACAGCAAATCATAAATTTACTTTAGTGCCTTCTGACTTCTAACACATGACCCTTTAAAAAAACAGGCATTTGAAGTGCAAAATAAAAAGAAAATAGATTAAATAAAACCAGATGTTTTTTTCCTTTTCTGTCTCCAGGAAGATGCAATCTTGTTATAAAGATGTTAATCTTTATTCTATGTGACTATCAGGACACGCCTCGGTATCCGTAGTGTTGTGATATGTCATATTCATGTAGCAGCAGTGGTGCTGAGAAAACGTGCTTGAGAAACAGTTTAGTGAGGAGAAATCATACATTTACATATAAAATATTGGTCACAATTTCAACTAAATTTAATTAAATTCATTTGTAGTTGTCTAGTGCTTTTAACAGTGAATATTGTCTAAAAGCAGTTTTACACAGATAATGTGGTGATAAAAATGAATAAGATGTTCTTTATAAATGTAAGTTTGTCCCCGATGAGCAAGCCAGTGGCGATTGTGGTAAGGAAAAACTCCCCCAGATGAGGTCTAGAGGGAACCCATCCTCATCTGGGTTGCACCGAATGTCCATTATTAAAGATAAACGATGTTGCCGGGTGCAGTGATGATGATCAGAAGCAAACTGTAGTCCTGTGCCAATGTAGCAGACTGTTGACATTAACTACAGTCCAAATCCAAATCCTCAAAGCTACTGTTCTTACTCCGTAATTTCATGGAACCCCAGGGCATTGATGAGAAACCATCCCCAGCTGCACAGAGTGGCCTCCAATCGAAGAGAAGTTATTATTGTTTACATATATATATAGATAGATAGATAGATAGAGAGATAGAGAGATAGATAGATAGATAGATAGATAGATAGATAGATAGATAGATAGATAGATAGATAGATAGATAGATAGAATGCTGAGGATGTGGGATATGGAGCCAGATGATCCGTTGTGGCGACACCTGAAAGAAGAAAAAGAAGGCTAAAAAATGGCAATGGCAACTGACACAATATCTAATGGTAAATGCTACCTACCATTGGGTTTGTTGTTTCAGCAATGGTATAATGACCACACATAATAAACCAAAGGAACAAAAAATCTTAAAAAATGTAGCAAAAGTAGAAACCTCTCATAAACATAAATGGAATAGAACCCTGATTAATGTCATTGCTAACACCTGTATTTGTCCTACTATTTCATGTCAAAATGACTGCTTTAAAAAATGTTATACCAGGTTTGTGCAGGACATGCTTAAGCATTTCATACACATGTTGTATGATTATAATGCATTGGAACTTACTAATAAGACCAACTGTCAATCACAGCATTGCATTCAAAATGCCAAAGATCACAGAATTCACCAGATATAAAATCATACTTTTGCATCAACAAGGTCACTGAGCAAACAAACTGGATAGTAAAGATGTGGTATCTAAGCTGTTTTAAAGAATCAGTAGAGATCAGAATAAACTGGAAGCCAAAGAAATTTTTCTTTTGCCATTTTGTTTTGAAAATTGCTGAGCAAGATGTATTCACCAGCTCTGAGTCTGTGAAAGGTCTTCTGTTAGAGTCAAAAATTAAAATTGGGACTATTCTCTCCACAGAAATTTTTTTTGAAGCATTTACTGTCTAAGGTAGGCTGTGCAAACATTAGCTTTGTTAGCATCTAACAGCATGGCTATTTCATTAAAACATTAGATGCATTAGATGCATTTGATGAAATTATTGTTCATATATTACATGTTGACTCCACTGGTGTAATTTACATAAAATTAAATAAAGGGGTTTTTGTTCACATTTCCAAAACCATAACTCAAAAGCAAATTTTAAATACAGTCATCCCACGTTTATCACGGTGGTTACGTTCCAAAACTGCCATGATAAACGGAAAACTGACACCACCACAAAAATTCTATTTTATGTATACAGTACTGTATTAATATTTTACCTCAGTTTATATTTTATAATTATATTTGTATTAATATATTTCATTATTTTAACATAAAACTCATAACATTAACATAAAACAATTCCCTATATGTTTTTGGTATATCGTGCTATCCATTATCAAGATTTCTGGTATTTTTAATTTCTCTTTGTATTTGATATACTTTATTTTATTTTTTTACCGTAATAAAATACATGAAGAAAATTCAAAGTTTTGATTTGTTTTGCATACAATATCTGATCAAACTGCACATGTTCTTTGTTTCAATGCTATTAATAGTGCAAATCATATTCTATATCCTCCATCCATTTCAAATTAATGAAACACTAATCACACGACTCAAAAAATATTTATTTGCTGAACAGAGAATTGGGTGAATATAGAAGTAGTGATGGATGGAGAGTAGAGAAGTGTGAATGTGTTTTGGCTAACAGAACAGAAAATATCCAGAGCCATTTTTAATGCCAATTACAGATTAAAAATAATTAAAGAGCTACACAAATTACAGCGCAAAAGAGTGTTTACTAGTTTATTGATTTAGGTCAAATACTGTAGATCTGTGTTAATGCCAAGAGTTGTTTGTGTTTCTTTATGCAATTGCTCAGTGATTGACTAAATATTTCAGTTCCAATAGTGCTTAGGGTTGACACTTTTGGCCAATGAGTTTATTTTGAGAAGTATTTGCATTGTCTAAAAGTTCTGCCAAACACTTCTTGTTCAAAATGTGGAAAAAATTAAAAACAAAGAAAACCATATGTAACATTTATTTAACATTTATAGAAAAAATTTCTAATGTTTCCATTATTTTTCCATCACAGCACAATGGCAGAAGAGAGTCCTTTGTGTTCTCCGCTTATTTAACAGTTAACATCAAGATAGAGGAAAAATGTGAGGAAATGACTGCTTGTAGATGTTGCAATATAAGTAACAGCAGCAGTTAACTTGTTTCACAGATGTTCTATAGCATTAAGGGTAAGTATAATTAATCAAATATAAGTTTGATAATATTGAATGCCTTTCATTCATAAATATTAGATATAATTTTTTTTTAAATAATAGGAATTAAATATTGTTCTAAGTATATTTTTCTGTTCAAAGGCCATGCCCCCAAGTGTTTTATTACTCTACGGAAGTGAGTGGACTAGCAAATAACTGGAAGCAAAAGGCTTCCGATAAAAGGGACAACACTTTCAGTGGTCAAGCTCCATTCTGCACTCTAACAATAATACAAATGGAGAGTATGCCTCGAAAGGAAAAAAAGAACTGCCAGGCAGGAAAAAAAAAAATCCAAATGTAATTATTGCAAAGAAGGAAAGTACTCAGTAATAGAATGCAGCAGCACTGTTCAAATAAACAAAGTATAAGTTGAATATTTAAATATATACAAACTATTAATAAGTATCAGTTCTGTGGGCAGTGAATATGTGATTTTGACCCATATAGAAATTAGTATGAAACACTAATAGGTGTAAATATAATAAATTATATAATATTTGCAAGTATTTGTCAATTATATGTGAGATATATGTATAATTTATATACAACAGTACTCTACGATTATCTCTTGGTCCAGAACTCATTAAGGCTTAATTTTTCTGATATATTCTAGAGGCCATTAGAGACCTCAGTTTGACCTCAATTGACAACTTTTATATGAGATCACTAATGTGACTGTCGGGGTAGTTTAATGGCTGTCTGACAGAAATCCACATATTGATCACGTTCTTTTGTCAATAGAAATGGTTTTAAAGGCCTACTTAAGGATGAGGACACGTGTGACGGCTCCTCTTAGCAGCTTGATGGACGTCTGCTGAAGAACAGCCTGTTCTTTAGCTGCTATGTGATGAGCCTTGTGCCTCCTTCATGCTGTGTGACTGACATCTAAGGCTAACTCCGAATGCAAAACAATGTACTTGGGTTATCTTTTACTGGAAAACTGTGATGATTGTGCACTTAATGGTGCCTTGTGGTAATCCGTCATGCGGCACCGAGGATAGGAGCTGCCGCCGATGCTCATGGTTCATCGCTCACTGTTGCGTTCGGAAGTTTTGTCGTAATTAATAAATTTAGACCTCACAGGCTGTCCTTGACACACTTTTCCAAGGTGGGCAGTATGGTGACCTCGTCAGCTGGTGCCATGCAGCTCCCCCAGGACTGTAAAGCCCAGCGCCCCTGCTGCATCGATCTTCACAGCCCTGCTGTTCTCACTTCAACCCCCCCTCCAAATGCCATGGGCTCACCTTCTGATAGCACCTTCTTCTCCAGGTTTGATTAATGTATGATTACTTCAGCAGGTCAAACTATTCATTAGTAATGTGTGCGAGATATTAAGCAAAAAGGAAAGGTGTAATTACTCGAGTCTTTCTGATGTTTAAAGAAGTGCTCATTTTCTTTTAAAAAAAGAAGCAGTGAAAACTCATTTTCTAAGCCCCCAATGGCTCGAATTGTTGTTGTTCCTCCACTCTGCTCCTCCAGCAGGAAGCAATGTTTTCACAATTTTTCCTTTACAGAAGAGTCTCCAAAGAAAAAGAACATTTCCTTCCCCGAATCTGAGGGAAGTTCATTTTGTGCTGGAAGATCGTTTGTCGACTGTGCATGTGCGTACGTGTATTTATATTGGTAGGGGATCGAGGGAGATATTTGGACAGCGTTGAGGAGGAGTGAGCAAAAGCCTATGAGCCAGAGTTTGTGTGGGTGGGTGCAGTGGATAGAAGAATAAACAGAAGCTTTCATGCTCTTAAAAAGGTTACCGAGTAAGTCTTTTGATAGTGACTCATCCTTGACTTTTTTTTTCCAAGGCAGAAAGCCGATCAGGTCTTCCACGAGCACATAAAGATGCAGGGGAAAAAGCATTATTTTCTCTTGTCATTGGAGGTCAGTATTTGTACGATGTTTGTCCTAAGGCATGTTTTCAACTGGTGCCTTTGTTTTTTTATAAAGCACACTCCTACATGAAGACGAGCTTAAAATCAGCACATCATTACAGTGGACATGGTGCTGCGTGGGTGTTGTAAACTAACGTTATGCCACATGCCATTCTCATTATAGCTGACGTATATAAATACAGCACAAGAACATGGGAACCAGCTAATGATGTCCTGATCCTTGAAACCAGAAAGATTTGACCAACGAATCCTCCCACTATATGGCTACAAACGACTACAGCACCAATAAACACCACACAACCAGGGCTTAAAATAGGAGCCAGTTTTAAATCCAAGGTTGACGCTTTTTTTTTTGTCGAGAATGCACCATTTCGAACTGTTCAACAGGAATCTAAGGCTTCCGTGGACACAGAGAAAATGTTGCCTGGTCTTTTTTTTAATAATCAACTTTTCAGTTTCAGTGAACCTTCTGCCTTCTGTATTTTCACATTTCTGTTTATACCTAACAGGAGTAGAACCTTATTTGATCTTTTGTTGTTGTAGCTTATCCATTTCAAGATTTGCTGTACAATATATTTAGAGATGCTTTTCTACTTACCATGGATGTGCTGAGTAAATACTTAAGTTACCGCAACCTTCCGGACAGGACTGGCACATGATGAGGTCTTTTGCATTTTTGCATTAAAGATTGAGGTAAAGATTGGTTATTTGAGTTACTGTCACCACCATGTCAACCTGAACCAGTCAGACCCTTTTATTTTGATCTTCTCATCCACAAGATGTTGGTCACTAGATGTTTCTTGTTTTTTACACCTTTATGTGTAAACTCGATAGATGTGAGAATACATGAGGTCTGAAATACTCAAAGCAACTGATCCGGCATCAGCAGTCACTAAGGCCACATGTTTTCCCCATTCTGAAGTTCTGAACAAACCATAGAACCCCTCACAAAATTTCTTATGTTTTTATGGTTATAATAGGAATAGTATTGGATGTTTTGGAAACTTTAATGATCCCTACAGGTGTCTATTGGTAATTTGTTGCCTTATGTTAATTTTATTATATGTTAAAAAGACACCAGTAAAGACCAATAGAACAATTTTGGCAACTTGTAGATAATGTACATGATGTTGCTATATACTGGACACAATAGAGACCTAATTTAGAATCCAGATTGCAGTAAGTTCCTTCAAGGACAATTTGTAAATTGCTAAATGGAAACCATTTGGCAAGGGTTTTAAAGTTTAAAAGCTTGTGGTTTATATGCCATTTTTAGTGGTAACCATTAGAATTTTCGTCAATAAAAATGGTGATAATTCTAATTCTGATTCTTATTCTGCTAAGATAATTTTGGATTTGAAGGCCACAACATGGCTTAAAAGTCACTAGGTTACGTATGTAACCCTATTTCCCTGTGGAAACAAGAGCCATGTTAGAAACGCTTTGGGTATGCCTCGCGTTGTTCACGCTCTGAAACACATGTAAATTCTGGCCAATAGGCAGTCAAGACGTCATTGGCGGGTGACGTCGTGCAAACCAGGAAGCTACAAAATAGGAGCGCGATGGTTGCGACATCAGCTTCTGAAAAAGGATAAGGTAAGCGCTGCAGGGATGCAGGGAGTATGGCCCATTGACGCAGCTCTAGTTCTCTCAGGGAACTATGGTTACATATGTAACCTAGTGACATTTCCTTTCAGGAACTTGAGCTGCGTAGAAAACGCTTTGGGAACGAGGGTCCAATCATGCCATACTGACCAGTCCCTGCTTAGTGTGTCTGAGCACAACCTGCATGCAGGACAAAGGAGCCAGGAGTGGCTCTGATGTCAAGGTTGTAGAACCTGACAAAGGTCAGCGGGGTGGACCAGCCCGCAGTGTTACAAATGTCCTGGAGCGACACTCCAGCGGACGAGGCCGTAGAGGCTGCCATACCCCGGGTGGAATGAGCCTCAACTCCGCAAGGAGTGGGAAGACCAGAGGACTCATAACACAGACAAATGGCATCCACAATTTATCTACTGAGCATCTGCTTATTAGCCGGGAAACCTTTCCTGTGAGGGCCATTGCAGACGAACAGCTGCTCCGACTTTCTCCATTGACTCGTGGTTGATTTTGCTTTTCTTGGTTAGGGGCTAGGAAAGGAGGAGGGCAGAATGCCTGCAAAATGACAGGTCGTGGGGGAGCCGCAGGCACCTTAGGCACATACCCCGGTTTGGGGTAAAGAATAGCACTGGCCATGCCAGGGGCAAACTCCAAGAGAGCCGGGGCCACAGAAAGAGCCTGTAGGTCCCGAACCTCTTAAGGGCGGAGATTGCCAGGAGAAAAGTGATCTTAACCGACAAATACCTAGGGGTTGTGTCACGGGCCTCAGCCTCCGGGTGTTGCGTAGGAAATGTGTCACGAGGTGGTGCTTCCCCAGTGACTGCCCCACTAGCTGGGTACAATAAGTAACTAATGACAGAGCCAACCCTGCAGCAAACTGTTCCTGCAGGAACTCCAGAACTGAAACAACCGGGCAGTTAACTGGGTCCAACTGGTGGTGCTCACACCACGTGGCAAACAGATGCCATTTTGCCCGTTTGAAGTGGCTTTCAACGGCTTAGTAGGCAGCACCGGAGCCTTCAGCGATGCAGCACCTGGGGAGAGATAGCCAGCAAGCGTCTCTTCAACCCTGGGCATCTCCCCATAGCCGCACTTCCTGAACCCTACTATATTTGCGTATACCGAATGCGATGGGAAAGGTACGGGCCGCATATCCAAGGACCTAGACACCTCGGTGTGTAGGTCGAGAATAAAACGGTAGGCACCGGGGCGGAGGCTGTGCCACGGGACGCAGGTAATTCTCATTCAGCTTGCTGTGAACGCGTTGCTTCCACTTCTCTTCAGGCCAAGCTATCTCTAGCTTAGCGACAGCCCGCATCACTACCTCCAGGAGCTTCTCGAACAGCACAGACTGAGAGGAGTCCATTGGTTTGCTAGCATTCACAAACTATCCCTCCTTGGAGAAAGATATCCGGAGCTCCGCGTCACACATGCCGAAAGAAAGGACTGTCGAAGCGAATGCTTTCCCCAGACAACGGGAGCTCGGCCCAGCAGGAGAGACTGGAGAGGATTCATCCGTCTCATGTCTTCTGCTGGGTCGGCTTGCGAGCCCCACGACCTTTGGCGCCGCTTCGCTTCGCCTCGGCGAGAGCGGGGCCTGAGCCACAAGGGAGATCATTCTCCTTGAAGAGTAGAGTAATTTTCGACGCAGCTCACGTTCCTGAAAGAGAACAGCATCCTCTCTTCTTTTAACAATAGTCTGTATATATCTGGTAAGTGAGCAGACCATTTGCTGTAGATTTGGGAGAGGACTGTTTCCCCATTTGTGTTTGGTACAGCATTCTAGCTACTCAACAGCCCTGGGTCTTCTTTCTCATAATTATCCACTATAAATGACATGACAAATGTTTTTAAATGGTGAAAGGTCTGGCCTGTAGGTCCTGGACTTATCTAATCTGAAGCCATGCTGTTGTAATAGATGCAGTATGCAGTTTAGTCTTGCTGAAATATGGAAGGACATCCATGAAAAACACGTTGTTTGGATGGAAGCATAAGTTGCTCTAAAACTTGCATATTCCTTTCAGCACTGATTAAACCTTTCCAGATGTGCAAGCTGCCCATTCTATAGGCACAAATGCACCTCATACCATCAGAGATGCGAGCTTTTAAACTAAGCGCTGATAACAACTGGATGGTCCCTCTCCTCCTTAGTCATTTATTAAAGCACTTATTATAATTCACTACCATTTCTATAGTAACCACTAACAAGGATTTTTAAACACAATTAAAATGTTTCATTTGTTTGGGTTTTTTATGCAAGGACAGTGTGTATTTGTTTATAAGGTATACAAGTCAGAGAGAACAACTTATTTTTAGGTGCGATTGACAGTAATTTGTTTTGTGATCCAAATCATACATTGAACTTTATTAAATGGAAAAAAAAGCTTATTTTCTTTTTTAATTGATTAAAAAAAATGTTTCTCTTAAATAGAAGAAATAACTTTCAAGTGCTATGAGTATTGTTATGTATTGTCATTGTTGATTATTTTTGTGTAATAAAGGTTGATTTTTTTTTTTCTTTTCAGTTTACTCAGATGTTTACTTGATATGTTTGTGTCATTCTTGCATTCGGATGCCCTGCTTGAGACTCATAGCGGCATAGCTTCTGCCCTTTCTCTGGTCGAGGAAGCTCCACAGATGACCTGAAAAGTGGCAGTTAGAGAAAGCGTGATTGATGACATCATTTCACAGGCTGTGGCCTCCGCTCCGGCAGCTTGTGGTGCGACAGTGACGCCGGCGATGCGAGAACAGTCTTCCAGAATTAAAACCCGCCCATTTTTTTTTGTGCTCTGTGCCCTAAGAGAATCTGATCTGTCTTCCAGGCTCGTACATCAAACTGAAAATCTCCTTGTTTGTTGGGATTTAAAAAGCAAACAGAAACCAAATGCCACGGAGGTGGCTAGAGGCAAGTGATATTCTGGGGAACAGGAGGAAAGACCTGTCAGCATGTCTGCTGGATCACTTTCATGCACATACTTTGCATTTGTACAGTCAGGAATATAGATGAAGGCTATCCTAAGTGAAAACATGTCTCCCCTGGTGTGTGTGTGTGTGTGTGTGTGTGTGTGTGTGTGTGTGTGTGTGTGTGTGTGTGTGTGTGTGTGTGTGAGGTCTTGTGTTAGGTTTCATGTCTGCTGACCTTTTTTTTTCACGAGTGGGATGGAGCTTTGATCCCACTGCTGGACTTCTGGAGCTGTTGGCCAAGCATTATGACATTTTACATTTTATATGTATAACTTTCTAAGCAGCCTTCACACAGCTTGCTTTTATTGTTTTGGGGTTTTTGTTTGTTTGCTTTGTTCTTAAGAAAGAACAAAAGTAATAAACTTTTATTTAAAGATAATAAAGTATCTATATAATTCAATGTAGAATTGATATCTGGTTAGCAAGTGGAGCATTTTTGTTTGTTACATTATCGTTAGACAAACTGCAATAACTAACATTAGATATTAGACATTAGACATTTTTGGGGGGAAAAAATAGTGTGTCTCTCTAAAGTGTATGTATTCTATAATAATAATGACAATAATACTACCAATAAAAAAATTAAAATAAATAAATAAATAAATAAATAATAATAATAATAATAATAATAATAATAATAATAATAATAATAATAATAAAGAAAACTCCAAAGAGCGCTTTGTTCACATTGCTGGGTCACGGGAATGCAGCATGATTCCAGAAAGTTTCATTATACTATGGAAGAACATGAAAGAAAAAATTATGAACACTGAGGCAATGTAATGCATCCTGATATCAAAAGGAAGCACTCTTTCCACGGTAAAAGTAATTATTTTTCAATAACAATACCTTTTTATTTAACTTATAATGGACATGAAATGTCTGCCAAAAACGTCACTTCCTGTCATCACCTAAAGATCGTAGCTATGAATAAGCTGTCCTTCACTTGCCTCTCTTTTTTGTCTGGTAAGAGGAAAAATAATAAAATAAAAATAGAATTGATTACAAAAGTTGAAAACGATATGTTCCATTTAAAAAAATGTATAAAGTTTATTGTTTTTGTATAAAGCACAGTCTGGTTTGTGTTATTCCTCTTATTCTAATGATAAGATTGTTGAATTTATTAATAAATGACATGTAATAAACTTTATAGTTAGATCTAATATTGTGGAAGTTAGTTCCATGTTATCGTGATGATCTTTTATATCTTTCTTTCTCTCACTCTCATGCACACACATAAGAAACAGCTTGTCATTGTTTCCACAAAAACAGAAGTGCTGACAGTGAAGGTGTCTCTCCTTCCATAAATGTAAAATAAACTCCACGGAACCCAAAGATTCACCACATCACCGTTTCATAAATGTCTTAATTTAACAATACATTTTATTTTGGATTGTATCGGCCGAAAAAACTCTGCGTATGAGCTGTTACCTTTAAAACATGTTCATGTTATAGCCATAATACAAAAATAATGCACACCTCAGCATTATTACCAATTAAACACATTTAAGCCTGTGCTATAAACATATAGTTGTACAAGTATGTATGTATGTATGTATGCGCTTTAATCCAGTGTTTAAATGTACATTATTTATTATTATATGGACAAATCACTACTAAATATTGCAAATGTGCACTTCATGCAATGTCACAGTTAGTTCTCAGCGGTGGACAGTAACAAAGTAAATGTAATTCATTATTGTACTTAAGTGTTTTTTTCCCGTATCTGTACTTTACTGAAGTATTTCCATTTCGCAAAAATCAGTCGTTCCTTTTTATTTATGAGTGGATAAAAACTTAACTGTTCAAACACAAAGCAAGCTACCAATCAGGGTAGAGCACACGCTCTGTTTTTAACCTGTTTTGATTGCCGCTTGGTGGTATCTACTTATCACGAACATACACTTCAGCATCAGTTCAACAAGAAGCAAAACATTTTGAGAGGGATAAATGACTCGAACTTGCCAGATCGCATGTGGCCTTATATGTGCAATTATTTTTAAGTAGTTGATTTTTGATTATTCTATTAGATATCAATCAGTGTTTGACTCATTAATATCATTCTATTAATAGATTGTTGTTCTAAGAGTAACATTAGAGTCTTTTTACATAAACTGAGTTGATGAAGCATCAAGTCTTGTGACAAAAATAATAATAGGAACATTGTAGTCATAATAAATTATAGTACTTTCGATACTTAAGTACATTTAGAGGCTACTTTTGCAATTGAAGTGAAGGTTTAAAGGGAGCACTTTTACTGGAGTAACATTTTACCTACTGTATCACTACATTAACTCATCTACATGGTATATGTACTTTGTCCAACACTGGTAGTTTTGTGTTTTGTGTTATTTTTTGTTCATTTATTTTGTTTTATGTACCACCTTGGTCCTGTGGGAATGTTGTTTTATTTCACTTTGTACTGTATATAGGTGGACTGACAATATAAGTCTAGTTTACCTGACTTACTTTTATCCATGTGGGTTTCATTTGGTGTCGCTTTTTTCTGTTTTAAATTATTTTTTAATAAAATGGCCTTTCTAAAATTTACAGGAACATCCGAGCAGCACAGTTGCTAAGTCGTTATTGTAATTTATATTTACAGCGTAAGTACTACGAGGAAGGACATTACTGTGGTTTTAGCATCTGATTTGTATTTCGCTTCTACTACCATGGTGTTATCATCTTTTAAAGGTTTGCTGGTACGCTGAGAGAGATACATAAAGAGATAAAGTCTGTGCTTCATCTCTCTGCTGCTTTTTTATTTAAGCAAGACTTAACATAGTCCTACGTATCAATTTTATTTGTATAATGCATTTACCAGTGGGTATTGTCCTAAAGCATCTTTTGCAGAAATAAATACATTACGAATATAAAATTTTTAATTAATACATTTGTTTGAATTAGTTTATTTACTTAAATAGAATTTAAGAATTTTTCACTGTTTCTGTCAGAATAGACCTTCTGTCTGTTTGTTTGTAGGAAACACATGTAAACAGTATGTGTATAACATTAATAAATGTGTTTGTCTCCTAAATAATCTGTTCATGAATAATATGAAAATATTCTGAATATTTACTTTAAGTGCAGAGACAGGAAGTAATGAAGTACAAATACTTTGTTACTTTACTTAAGTAGATTTTTCTGGTATTAGTTTTTACTTCACTAATTATATGGAGTAATGGTTGATATGGTGAGGTTTTCTGTGAGGAAACAAGCTGCTACAATGTCAATGATACCAGGAACTTTATTCACATATAAAGTCTGTTTATGTATACAGCTACACCACAAACCGGGAGTCTTTTTCTAATGTTGATTTTAAAGCTGTGATGTTGCTTCATTGAGTGCTTTCTTCATCTTGTAACTTCGTAAGATGTCATGTGTCCGTGATGTATTGATCTATTGGCTTATTTGATCTGTTCCTTCACCATTACACTAACTCAGTTGATTAAGTAAACAATGTGTGATAGCAACAGCTTTTCTATGAGTCATGTAGTAAATCTGACATATGTAACCCATCACATACATAAACCCTGTGATCTCCCAAATGAAGGCTAGTTTTGAAGTAACCAACAGTTTAATGTTTAACAGTTTGAAAATGACTCATAATTGTATCCTAATTTAGTTACTTGGTATTTGGTAATGATGGGCCTAATTTGCATCAGCAACACTGACTCAATGATAAACAAGTAATTCATAAGAAGACAAATGATGGCACACATATTCATAGCAACTACTTTCTAACTAATTAATCATTTGATTGTTAATCATAAATATATTAACATATTATGTGTCAGGTAGTCACTCATGAAATGGAATGCAAAATCATGAGCGTACTAAACAGCTACTTGGCAATCAAATATCAATCATTTTACACCTATTTGGAAGCTGGCAGCCGACACATATGGATCAATTTTTTTGTTCTAATAAACAAGTCTTGGCAAACTACTGAGTATGCACCAATCAGAGGCTGCATTTTTATGGTGTCATTGTGTAGACTTCTTAAAAAGTATTTTACAGCATTTTAAAACTACAAAAATACAAACACTATTTCGATACAAAATATGAAGCCATTTTTATCAACCCTATTAAATACAAATTACAAAATCCTATTTTATATTTGAAATACATGTATCATAAATTCTGTCCATTTAATCATATCTAAGGCAGACCTCATCATTTTTTTCTTTGTTTAGCATCATGACATCATAACTTTTTTGACACTAGAACTGATAAGGATAAATCGATATTTTGACTCCTACCTGTGAGCATTTTTTCCACACAGGACGGTAATGGAGGAAGACAGTAAATAAGTGGATTGGAAGGGGGGGCTCTTGACAAATGAATCCATTAACATTTCCCTGTATCGCCTGGCACTGAGATTTGCCGTTTATAGGGCAGAAAAAACAGGCCCATAAATCTGAACTGGCTGTGTGCAAAGAAAAAGAAAAAAGAAAAAAAGAGTCATGCCGCTGCCCTCGAATACACCATCTCATGATGCAGCACTTCATCCCAGCCAGAAATGGCATCTTTATCTGCCTAAATGAAGTTTTGATTCCTTGCCACATACGGCACTGCAAATCACTTTTAACGCTGATATCAAGAGCTGCAGTAAAATATGCCTTGGGGCGGTTGCAAGGGCGTGTGCGAGGGATGCTGGGATGGGGGGTGGAAGTATTTATATTTTGTAGCGTCCGCTATTGTCTACAGCCAGGATTTTCTTGCTGTTGAGCCAGTAATTTGTCTTCTTCTTTTTCTCACTGAGGTAAAAAAAAAAAAATAATAAAAAAAGGTTTATAGCCAGAATAAATTTCCAGTTTAAATTTGATTTTTTTTTTTTTTCAAACGCAGTACATCAAAAAATAGGTTAGTGTGACTTGTGTTTCAGTTCACTGCGCCATGCATCGTGCGCCAGCTCGGCAGTTTTGGGCCCAGGAAGATTGATGGAGTGCGTTGAAGGGCACCGATGGCTTGCTGCAGATTGTTAATGTCTTTGTTAAGTGAGTTGTGGAGTGAAGGGACGACTGACTGACAGGTTTTTCATCATTAAAAGACTTTTGAGTGGCAGGTGATGTGAATGCGTACACAGGAATCTTGAGAGGAGGTGAAAATGGTGTGTATCGCTACAATATCAGGTTCAAAAAGGAATAGCTTTGGGTGTGTTCTTTGTTCTGTGGGAGGCCAAGACACATGTAGTGGGGAAAAAAATTCCTCTGGCTGTAAATATAATTGAAGTTGCATTTGGTTAGATTTGGGAGGAGGTTGTAAAAGGTCTCTGTAGTAAATGGGTAAAGCTGAATAGGATTCAAATCATTTTTTTAACTGGTGTTTGAATGTTTCTTTATTTCACTTAAAGCAGCACCATAAGGAAACACAGTGATTTAACCAGATTTAGCAAAAAGACTAAAATCAAACATTCTTTGCCAGAAGGCAGTTTTTTTATTTAACAGCTACAATCTATGATTTTTAGACAATGGCTTACACTGTCGGGTTTTCTTTTTTTTATTTCTATACAATTTTCTACATTATTAGTACTAGCAAAAATATTGACTAGCATGCCATTAAGATAAAAAAATATAAACTTGACCTACCATGACCAATTCATTTTTTTGTATCAAACTGTATTACGTATTGTACCTCACGTATAAAATGATTTAAACTAGAACAACCCCAAAATAAATCCTTTTATGAGTAATGTTTATCCCAAAACGAATGAGTTTGCACATTAAATGCATTCCAGAGTTTTTGTTTTCCTAGAACAATCCCCCTGATCGTCTTTCAATTTTTACAGATGAACAAACAAATGATTTTTCTTAATTATTTATTTATTTATTTATTTAATTTCTTAAATATCTTTTGCAACCCTGCTCATTGAACTTAAAACCAAGAAACAATCATTAACATGATATTCAAGTCAAGTTGATTTGGCTTTATTGTCATTACAGCTGCATACAGTTAGTAAAATGCACAATAAAAACAAACAGAGTTATTCCAGGTGCATTTTGAAACAATATAAATCTATACAAGACAACCGAGAATTAAAGATTTACCACCTACACACAGGACTACATAAAGTGCATGTGTGCAATGTAACACAGTAAATTACTTGGGGGAAAAAAGAACAAAAGTATTCATATTTACTGAGCTCAAAAATACTTACTGTAATATTTCTAATATTTTCCTGACCTTTCTGTAGCGCATCAAACATTGTACTCAAAACTTTAGCCTTAATGATGGTTTCTTTTTATAGGAAAGACATTTCTATGAAGATCATTAGCTCACTTGCTCGATTACATTAAACAGAAGATTCCAGAAAGTTCCACGGGACATTTGGGTTAGAAAATCAACAACAAGTAATGCTGTGGAAAATTGCTGTTTGTTGTTACAATTCTATACTCTTTAGAAGTTATGTATTTCTTGGACATATTAGTTAAGCCAACCTTAAAAAAGATATCAAGATTTTTTTTACATTTACTAGCTTGTACAGATAACTGAAGCTTTCAGTTCATGTACATGCCTTCTCTTTAGAAAGGAATTGTTAGTCTAAGTATTATAACATGTCGAAAGCAATTTTGCTTTATTTATTTACCACTTCTAAAAAATTTAGCGTTTATGACTACTGTCTGGTGATCATATAGAACCCATAGATGTATGTATCAATTATAATAATTGATGCCATAATTGGAGTGTGTTTAAGGGCAAGATTATTAAGAGGAGCCAAAGCAGAGTGTATCACTAGTATATCAAGTTCACAAATAATAGATTTTAGTGCGTCTTGTTCTCTCTCTCTCTCTCTCTCTCTCTCTCTATCTCTCTGTATGTGTCTTTGTCTGATTAACACTGGCACAATTCATTAACGCATAATGGCCCATTAGCAGGTTTACCACCGTATCAGTTAAGTGGTAAAAAATTGCCTTAAAAGGCAATATGCAACAAGCTCTTTGTTTTATTTATGCATGAGTGCCTGGCTTGTCTGATGCATTTTATCTTTCCACACTTTTATTGCCGCACTCTCCATTATGTACTATAGAATCGGTTGATGCTGTTTTAATGCAGTTCTTTCAGAGTTTGAATGTTCAAAAAATGACCGAAATCTTTTTTTTTTACAGTAAAAAAATATATTTAATGAAAAAGCTCCACCTGAATCAAACATCGGGTTTATAAGAGTGAAACAAAATCCAGAACAAATACTAGATCTCACAGATTATAAGATAAATTATAATACTGACGCAAAATTAAAGGTCCTTAATTAACAAATATATAATTCCATACTGTCCCTAAAGACCAAATAAACCGTCCCATACTATCCCTAAAGACCAAATATATTGCCCCAATGACCCTAATTATAAAATATATTGTCCCATATTGTCCCTAATTAATGTATTTTTTACAGTAAAACATACAAAAAGTGAAAAAGCACTGCCTGATTCAAGTGTCAGGTTTATGCATGCAGTAATAACCGGCATTTGTATTAGATTCCTATTTATGATGCAAACCGCAAGCTGTATTACTGTCGCAGAATAAGCTTAAAGTTTGCTCAAAACTATGCACATATGCTTCTAATGTAATTTGTTTCTCAACATGTCCCAAATGACCATTTGTTAATTGGGGACGGTCTTAAAAAGAATTTCCATCAAAGTAAAACACACAGACATTAATAAAATATATTTCTGTGCCCTTATAATGCAACTTTAATTAGAATGCATTTATTGTGAAATAAAATAGCACAGAGGAGGAAGCAGAGATACGCAGAGATGGCGAAAGACATTTTTGTTATGTTTATAGCGTATTGTGTTAAACGACTACATTAATTAGCATTTAAAATTTTTAAATAAATGAATTATAACTTGTTAATTACTTTTATGTTTTTCTTCTCTAATTTGTATTATTTTACTCTAACTTTTTGAGAAATACATTTTTCAATATTTAACATTTTATATATAGTCTTTTTTTTTTTATGCAACTACATTAGACAATATTAGAATATGGTGTTGTTGATAAATATGGAGTATTTTTAACAAATCCTGCTCCTAGCATTTCTTTTCTAGATGTTACCAGTAGGTTAATGTTTTTTATAATTTTATTTCATTTGGAAACATTTTTACAATTTTAAATTCCTTTAATTATCATAATTAACTTGAGCTATGTTTGCATGTTGGAGATTACTAAATAGTGGATTGCATTTATTTTTGGGGGAATTATTCAGTGTTTTGGGCATATTAAAGTACAATGCCAATTTTGAAATAGACACTGTGTAAAATGTAAATAAAAACAGAATGCAATGATTTGGAAATCTTGTATACCTATGTTTTATTTAATAGAGCATAGAAAACATATTAAATGTTTAAACTGAGGAAAATTGGACAAAAGACAGGAAAAGTATATGTGACTAAAGAAAGAAACGGCTGGAGGAAAAAAAATAGGAACTAATTAAATTAATTGGCAACAGGTCAGTCACATGATTGGGTGTAAAAAAGATCTTAGAGAGACAGATTTTCTCAGAAGTAAAGATGGGAAGAGGTTCACCAACCTACAAAAAAACAGCACTTAGAAATACTGAAGCAATTTCCAAATAATATTTCACAACTTAAAAGTGCAAATACATTAACTGTCTCATCATCTACAGTAAATAAAAGATTTTAAGATTTTTGTGAAATAAAATAATAAAATGCACCAGAGTAAAATAAATGACTGACTGTGAACACAGGTCACTGTGTAATCCACAAATACAGGTTCAAAATCTATCGTGCAAAGAAGAAGTCATATGTGCACATGATCAGGAAATGTCGCTCTCTCCTTTGGGCCAAAACTTTGTCTGAGGCAAAGTGGAAAAAGTTCCTGTTGTCAGGCATATTGAAATTTAAATCGTTTTTGGACATCCGTGGACATCCCACTTGCTATCAGTGCTCAGTTCAAAAATCTCACCTATGATGGTATAGGGTGCATCAGTGCCCCGTAATCGGCAGCTTGCGCATCTGGAATGGCATTATTAATGCTGAAGAGTTTTAGAGGAACATATGCTTCCATCCAGACAACATCATTTTTAAACCATTGTATATTTCATCAAGACAATGCTAAGCCTCAAATGGCTAAACATACTGCCCCAAACTACCAAACATACTGCCTCACATAACCAAACATACTGCCTTTAATTACCAAATATACTGACCCAAATTTTCCAATTGAACAATCTTGATATTACATAGCACACAGTCAATTTTGCTGAGCTTCTTCATATTATGATCGCAACAAAGCTTATACATTGTCATTCAAAACCTGTCCAAATATATACCATACAGTGCAAAGCCTTAGGCACATGTAAAGGAAGCACAGATGCCTCTGAACATAATGCAATTAAACTCTTTCTACATAAAAAAAGCTTCTATGAAGACCAGTAAAGAGTAATGAAGTAAACAAATCAATATTTGGTGTGACGACCCTTTGTCTAAAAAGAAAAAATGCATCAGCACTCTTGGGTACACTTTATGCAATTTTAGAAGGAAATTGTCTGGTAAGCATCTTACCCAATCTACCAGTGCTCCTTCTGGAGATTTTGACTGTCAAACCTTCTTTTGATATTTGAAAGTAAAACCTGACAACCAGCATAGAATATTTTGGCTGAAGAGTGATCTATTACATAATATGTTACTTCTTTACTGAAGTAGAAACAATTTTAGGGGACTTTATATTATTCTGGCTGGAATTGACTATATATTTTAAGAATATAAATTTTACAATAAAGCTGCTTTAAATAAAAAGCCTTAATTCTGCCCTCTAGAGGTTAAGTGTGTGTGTGTGTACATGCACCCTGTTAGCTCCTCACCCTTTATTAGCAAACCATATCACATTTTCTTTTAGTAGTAAATAAATAAGTTCACAGAGCAATAAATGTGCGGATGAGCTCACAACCCACTGTGTATATTAAGCAGCATCTGATGCATCAATATGCACCCACTGTTTTTAGTCATCCCTGGGGGCCATAAAATAAACCTACGCCATCTTTTTTTTTATTTGGAGGATCATTTAAGACATTATCCCAGTGTGACATAACTGCATTCTTGTTGCATGAGCGGAAAAGAACTTCAGGAGGTCAAAATGGAATGAGAAGAATAACAAATATAACAACAGTCTGTTTGTATAAAGCATGCGAAGAATGCTGCTGTTGTTTAATGTCAGAAGTCTGGGCACATAATAACCTCTTTAAGTTTTTTTTTTTTAGGTTTACAATCAGTGTCCACAGTCCCATCCCTGGCACAGCAGTGAAGCAATTTCCCCTACGGCTCGTAATTCAAATCAAAATGCCAGGGAGGTGTCAGACACTCAACATCATTGTTTGCTTCTTTAAAAAATAAAAAGAGCTGATGAGAACATCAAGCTAAATTACACTTTCATTTAAATACAGGCCAAATTAGCAATCCATCTTCTAGTCATTAAATTGAATACGTTTTAATATTTTCTTTCTGGAAGACAATAGAGTGTATAATATGTATACAATGAATTCTAGAAATGGCTTTAATTTGTTTTTGTTTGAAATATCACATGTACATAAGTATTCAGACCCTACTTAGTTGAAGCACCTTTGGCAGCAATTAGAGCCTTAACACGCTTTACACACTTGGATTGGGGGATTTTCTGCCATTCTTTCTGTCATTCTCCCCGGTTCCAAAAAAATGAGGATGCTGCGAAAATGTTGAATAAAACAAAAGGCAATGTTTCTTATAAAATCTTATAAACCCCCTTTATTTTTTTAAATTAATTTATAGGGCATAGAAACATATCAAATGTTTTAACTAAGGAAATATACCATATTAGGGGGGGAAAAAATGAAGTAATTTTGAATTTGATGGCTGTAACATGGCTCAGGAAACGTATAACAGGTGCAATAAAGCCAGTAAAGTAAGTGTTACTAAAGAGAAACAACTGGAGGAACATTTTAGCACCCAGTTATGTTAATTGGCAGCAGGTCAGTAAGTTTAAAAAGAGTATCTTAGAGAGGCAGAGTCTCTCCAGAGTAAAGATTTACCAATCTGTGAAAACTGGGGTTGTATATAAAAATGGGTATTTAGTGTGACCTCCTTATACACTGAGCACATCTTGAACTCCTTTCGGAGACTGTCCTGGAGTTTTCTGATGTTGTGCTAGAATACATTGTGAAGCTCATAATTAGTTGCTTATTCACTGCAATGCATTTAACTCCTGCAAATCTCAGAACCTGTCATGATTTTACATTCCAGTCTGCACCCCTTCATTATTAGTTTCAGTTACTGGATAATACGCTTAAGGTGAAGCAGTGTATAATAAGCTGGGACACTAAAGGATTAACTGTCTGAGTCTGAAAGTCTGGGTCCACTAGCAGAACCTGTTTCTCTCTTGTCTTCTCTGCCAGATTCTCCACCGGGAACTTTCCAAGTAGGTATAAACCTTGACCTTTGTAAATGGTTCATAACTTTCAAGTGTGAATGTTTTTTTCTAAAAGATTTTGTTAGACAATTCTAAGATCATTGTAACTGAGTAGCACAAGTAATTAAAAAAATAAACAGAGCATGAACAAGATATTCATTAATATTGCAATTTTATACTAAACAAATATGCTATAACTATAAAGTCACAGTGTTTTACTCCTTTTTTATACCACAGCAAATTTCCAATGATTATTTTGTCTTTTATTTGATAACACATGTATGTTTTTTTTACAATAATAGCTACACTCTTCATATTATTATCTATATTTTACTCGCATGTAAACTATATATCCTATAGTATCCTCACTCTTTGTATTCACACACAATAAGGTATGCAGAATATAGCACTCTGCCGTTACCCTTTAGGACACACAACCTTCAATGCACACGTCTGCTACAAGGATATATAAAAGTAAAAATTTGCACTAGAAGAAGAAGACAGGATAAAGAGCCCTGCCTTTAATGCACAGCATTCTATACCCCTTCTTATTGGCAACACTAAGCAGAGGAAATTATGTCAAGAGTCACCTCGCAAGTTTGGAAGCAAAGCAGAGCATTAACTCGACAAAATGTGGTGCACTCTCCTCTGTGTGTGTGTGTGTGTGTGTGTGTGTGTGTGTGTGTGTGTGTGTGTGTGTGTGTGTGTGTTCTCTTCAGGGAGCTTTTTTAAAGGTTTAGAAAGCCAACAGGTCACTAAAGGGTGCGTTAAAAGTGTATTGAAGAGCACTGGTCAGTTCTCGCTTTTTTAAAGGCCTCATATGGCACATAAAACAAGCGGAAAAACCAACATATTTCATAAAAACAACAACAATAAAAAACATAGACCTGAGGCTTTATGAAAAGGGACCTTTAACATTTATAACCCCAATTCCCCCCAAAATTGGGATGTTGTATAAAATGTAACGAAAAAGAGAAATATGCAATATGCAATATGCAATAATTTGAAAAGCTCATAAACTTATATTTTCACAACATAAAAAATATATCAAATATTGAAACTGAAGGAATATAGAGAAATTTTTAATGAATGGCTGCAACACAGGGACAGGGCCTTGTTTACCATTGTGTAGCATCCTCTCTTCTTTTAACAATAGTCCATATACAGCTGTGACCTGAGGAAACCAGTTGCTGTAGTTTTGGGAGAGGAATGTTGTCCCATTTGTATCTGATACAGGGTCCTAGCTGTACAACAGTCCTGGGTCTTCTTTGTCATAATTTTTATTTCATGATGTGCCAAATGTTTTAAATAGTGAACTGTCTGCACTGCAGGAAGCCAGTCAAGCATGTAGCCATGCTGTAAAATATTATATATAGTATTGTCTTGCTGAAATATGCAAGTCATTTCCTGAAAAAGACATAAAGTCTGTAATGAGGCAAATGTTGCTCTAAAGCATGTATATACCATTCGGCATTAATGGTGCCCTTCCAGATGTGTGATCAGCCTATTCCATAGGTACTAATGTACCCTATACCATCAGATATGTGAGTTTTTGAAGGTTTTGTCAGACCACAGAACAGTTTTCCATTTTGCCTCAGTCCATAATAAATTAGCTTTGGCCCATAGAAGACTGCAGCATTTTTGGATCATGTTCACATATGACTTCTTCTTTGCATTATAGAGCTTTAAACCTGCTTTTGTGAATGTTACTGTAAACTGTGTTAACAGACAGTGATGTCTTAAAGTGTTTCTAAATCCATGCAGTGATTTCCATTACAGAATCATGCCTAATTTTAATGCAGTGCCACCTGAGGGCCTAAAGATTACATGCATCCAATATTCATTTTCACCCTTTTCTCTTGTGCCCAGAGATTTCTCCAGATTCTCAGAAACTTTTGATGATATAATTTACTGGAGATGATGAAATATCTTAACTCCTCATAATTTTATTTTGAAGAACATTATTTTGAAATTTTTCCACAAATCATAGACCGAAATTGGTTAGCTTCTGCCCATCTTTAATTCTGAGCGATTCTGCATCTTTAATATACACTTTTTACACCTAATTATGTAACTAGACTGTTGGAAGTTAACCTAATTTGTTGCAAAATGTTCCCCCAGCTGTATCTTTTTAGTGACACTTACTTTCCTAGCCTATTGTTCCCCTGTTCCCCTTTATTTTATGTGTTGCAGCCATCAGAAATATAATGATCTCTTTTTTTCCTTAAAATGGAACATTTCTTCAGTTTAAACAGTAAAAATTTGCATTATTTTGTAAATTTTTACACAGCATCCCAACCACTTTTGGAATTGAGGTTGCATGAGACGTTCAGTGTCATCTCACTTAGGTTTTTTACTAGAGAGAGAGAGAGAGAGAGAGAGAGAGAGAGAGAGAGAGAGGGCTGTGATGGAACAACTGTTTATAGCTGTTCAACATAACAGGAACTAACTTGTTCAACAACATTAAATTACCATAAAAGGTAAAAAGTACAACATGCCTGAAACTCAGCATGAACAATTAAGTTCACGTGAAAGTCAGCTTTGATTATATTTCTTGAAATACCATAATCATTGTCATAATTGGCAAAATGACTTAGCACGGCAGGGATCATGACGATACAACATCCATAATTGTATGCATTAGAACAAACAAAACTCAGGAAACACAGAGATGTAAACTATGAAATCTGGGTTTTGTATTTGTGCAACAATCAACAAATAGAACTGGCAAGGAGGCAAATAATGAGAAGGGTAAAAATTGCAAACAATCTAAAGGCTAAACTTCCAATGTAGGCTTCTACTCGAAGGCAGCCCCAGTATCACCAAGCTGCCACTTTTGGGCTCTTGAGCAAGGCCCTTAACCCTCCGTGCTCCAGTGGGGCTGCATTGTGGCCGACCCTGCACTTTGACACCAGTTTCCAAACAAGCTGGGATATGGGAAGAAGAAAAAATTTCACTGTGCTGTAATGTATATGTGACAAATAAAGGCTATTCTATTCTATAAATTGTACCTATGCTGAGGAAGCTTTAACTACTGTTAAAGAACCATCTTTGTCTTTTCTTTGTAGCTGTTCACACACTCTGGATCAACAATTCCATATGGCTACTTGTGGTTCCTAAAGAATCCCTTAGGAAACATTAATGTCCAAAGATTTATTAAGGAACCCATAACCATCTATAGATCTTTCAAGGAATTATTTAAATAAATTTATATCAAAGTTTATATGTATATGTTATTCTCTATAGTAATGACTTAAGTGGCCACTGATCCACATAAACACACTTTAAAAAAAATGTGAATTGTGAGAAAATAAGTTTATATAAGCAGAGGTTTACATAGCATTTTTGAAAGGAGTCTTCAGTGTCATTGCTTTGGATCAGCCAGTGAGACGCAATAAAGACTGTGACTTCCTTTGGATCCTAAAAAACCCTTTAGGACACATTTACAAGCCAAAGATTTACTGAGAAACCCTTAACCATCTAAACATCTATCTAAAGATTTGACCTTTTTCTCTGCACTGTTTGGTGAACATTTAAATAAAAGTTAAGATTCAGAAGGGTTTTTTATTAAACCCTCCAGCATAGTGAGCATGATTTGATATCTCACATTGTCTTTCAATAATGACAGTCTGAGGAGTTCTATCAGTTTCTATCACTACTTTTAAGTCTCTTCAGATGTTCTCTAAGATGTGCTGACACGGAGGGACATGTCAAAGTCTCTGAGTGTGGATAATGTGTTCATTGGTGGACTGTAACTAAGTAAAGGTAAATCGTTACAATACATAAGTAACTTTTTCATGTATTTGAACTTTACTGAAGTATTTCATTTTGGGGACAATTTTACTTTAGCTTCATTACATTTCAATCAAATATTGTACTTTTTACTGAACTACATTTGGAAAAATCAGTTGTTCCTTTTTATTTATGAGTGGATAAATACTTAACTGCTCAAGCACACAGCAAGCCACCATGCCTGACTCTTGCCACAACACCTGTGGCCTTATTTGTGCCGTCTTTTTTAGTAGTTGAAAAGATGCCTTTGAGCTCATGATAATTTTACATATCAATCAGTGTTTGACTCATTACTATCATTCTATTAATTGGTGTGCTAAGAGTAACATTACTTTTACTCAAGTGAAAGTTTAAAGGGAGCACTTTTACTTTTACTGAAGTAATATTTTACATAGAGCATTTGTACTTGAACTCGTGGTTTGTGTACTTCGTCCAGCACTGGTTGTGTTTGGGTGATTTGAAATTGGATGAGGTTAGTTTTGGGGGGATGAGTACATGAGTGTCGAAACTCCAGCAATGTTTAAATACATGCATACACATACATTGACATTGACGATTACCAAGACTTAACAAGACTAATTACAAAGAACCAGTGTGAACAGAGTGCACGAGGCGAGAACAGGATAAAGAAACAAGAGGCAAACAGGAAGAGTTCGGCTATGTCAAAAACATTGTGTTGCTTAACCCCTAATTTAAATAGCAGTGTTTTAATGAGATCATACTCTATATACATAAAATGCTCCCGAAACCTTTTTTTTTTCATTAAGCACAAGGTTGCCAGGTTCACTGTTGTTCTGATGTATTGTTGGTTGAGCCTTTTTTTGTTCTAACCTTTAGGGTTGAATTATTTTTCATATATACATTTATTGAATTATATAAGAGTTTACCAGCCAAAACAAGAAATATGTAGGGTGATAATAAAGCATTTACAGATAACAAAAAGTAATACTTATATAAATTAATAATAGTAAATTAAACTACTTTTTAGATACAGACTCTGTATTTGTGCTGATTGTTTCACAAATATGGTAAGAGATTAACTGTGGTAAGATTGGTTAAGGTTGGGATTTGGGAAACAAGGTTTTGAGTTCAAATCTCAGCACTACCATGCTGACACTTCTGGGCCTTTGATCAGGGCCCTTAAATGTCATTCTGGATAAGGGTGTCTGCTAAATGCCATTTTTATTATACTACTAATTTAAGAACATAAAATTAAAATCCAGCTATCAGACAATTTATTATAAAAAAAACAAAAAAAAAACAATGCCTTTGTCAGGCATATGCCAATGGACTTACGTCTCCCATCAACCAATTTGCCTCCCTGTGTGCCACATGACTTCACTTGTCATGAATTGCACACACCTGTTTCTTGTCTTGGTCTTTATTGTTGCCTCTCACCCTGGTTGTATGTAGTTTGTTTTCTTGCCTTAGTGCTTCATGCTTTGTCTCAATAAAGTCAGTTTGCACTTGCATCCACCTGGAAAATTACTGCAATACAAGAGAAATAAAAGACTTGCTGACTGGTGGTAAAATATTTTCTTAAAAGCTTCATGATTTATTTGAAACTCAAAAGACCTTCAATACTTATTGAAATGTTGAAAGTAAAACTAAAAGTGCCTTTCAAATAGTTAAAGATTCATTATTTGGCCTACAAAGAATTATTCTCAAATAATACCTAGAAATGTATATGTAGAATTACAATAGATTTAAATGAGAACAATTTCCTTCAGAAGTCACTTTTATACATTGTTTGTATAAAATGTTCCCTAACCAGATGCACAGAAGGCAACCTACATAGCTCAAAGCAAGTGTTATTAGGAAAGCTCTCTGACAGATTTTTACAGCAAAATGTGAAATCTACTTCATTTTTAAAAGTTCAAACATCCCATATGCACGTTCCTGAAGTTTTAATTAAAAGGAATAGCTTAGCCATTTCGTGGCATAACCATGGAAACCACCACAGAGGAACTTGATGTATTCTGCACTCAGAGTACCAGGTCTAGCATTATACGAGCAGACCACCCATGATAACACCCGTCTTTGTGTGTAAATGTGCTTTTGGAGTTGTCACTTATGAAGATTAAAGGAAGCACGGCATTTATACGGCGAGAAAGGAGGATCTCCGATCTGAGGGCATGCTGGAGCTCCACTGGCTAATATGTAAAAAAAAAAAAAAAAGCTGGCGGGAGAACTTGTCTGGTGAACATGTCCAGCATCAAAGAGTGTCATGTCGTGACTTATACATAATACAATAGCTAGTTGTGGCTTTGATTTTATGGGCTTTTGATTTTTGTGTACTTGATAGGCCTGGCAGACATTAAAGCTATCCATCAGGAATTGCTGAAGCAGCACAGGGCCTTTTGGTTCAGCAAAAGAGAACATCATGTGCTGTGTACCAAATGCTGGACAGTAGAAGCTTACTAGTGACGGCTGTCAGTTCAAATTCTAGGCTTTGCATAATCTTTCTTATCCATAAAAATCGGGGCTGGTGCCTCAGAAATACCTGGAAACTTTTATTTGGCTAAAACTATGTCAGCATAAGCAATAATACCAACCATAGTTAATTTTTAATGCTAATATTTGGCTTGTATTCATTAATTCATGCATTGGTAATTGTCAAAGTGAATCCTAAACCTATTCCCAGCTAAGGATGGCTTCTAGACTTGACCTTGGGATGGGATTCTGGTCCGTCACAGTACACCATGCAAACTCACCAATTCACCACCATGTTTTAGAAAATATTAGGGAAACCTTGAGACAATCATCAGCCAACAATACACAAAGTTCAGAATCCAAACAGAACCCCCAGAACACTGAAGCAGCAATGCAACAACTTCATGTTTACCTCTGGCTTTTAGAAAAACACATTTTACCACCTCAAACCCAAGATATAACAGTTCAATTTAAAATAAGTTATACATTCATGTTGCTTCCAGCAAATTTGAGTTTATGCCAAAGGTTTGATTCAGCGTCTTAACATTTTTGTGAATATTAAAACTTGCAACCAAAGACGTTCCTCTAAGATGAAGTTCCAAGTAGAATCTCTTAAGCAAGCCCTAACAATATATACAATCTAAAGATCCTCGGGGAGGTGCTTTTTTAAAATATAAATATAAAATAGTGCAAACAAAACTGTGCTAACATTAACATGTGGCTCCCATCCAAAAACCCATTAAGGAGCTCTGAACAATCTAAAGATCTATTAAGAAACCATTTTTCTACAAGTGTAACTGTTAAAACAATGTTTTGTTAGCATTAAGACATGGCTCCTATTCAGTTAGACTAACTTGGTACATTGAGGAACATTTAACCCTGCAAGGACCAACTGAGTATCTCTTTTGTGTAGATGCAGTTTAGCTGTTCAAACATAGTTTTGTGATCATTATCAGGTGGATACTTTTCTGTTAGACAATCCCACGAGCCATCATGGAATCATTAACCATCCAAACATCCAGTGGGGAACCATTAACCATCCTAGACACCTTTTTATTTCCAAAAAAAAATGTGGCTCTAAAAACAATGTTTTGTTGTCCTCAGCATGAGTATCCTTCGATTACACTCAAAATCCTCAAAGATCCAAATATTCCTTTAACCATTCCAAGATTTATTGAGGAACTATTAAACATTCAAGGATTTATCATATAAACCTTTTTCCAAAATGTATTTCTTCAAACTAAGTTTTGTTAGCAATTGTATGTGGTTCTCATTGTGTTAGACTTGTCCAACATCCTTTGAGGGACTGTTAACCATTTAAGTATCAATCAAAAAAAACAAAAGGTGTTAAAGGTATAGCTGTCCAATGTTTTAAAATTGGAATATGATTTCCATTCTTTTAGACCATTCCAAAATGTAATGAGGAAACCTTAACATTGTTAGAAATCCATTGAGGAACCCTTAACCGTCCAAAACGATTCATTGAGGAAACCTTAACCATCCAAAAATCTTTTGAGGAGCCATTTTTATAAAAGTGGTCAACCAATTTTCTTTGCAAATCCTGAAAAAGTCTGAAAATTGTGAAGGGAAAAAAGCTGTTTAAAAAAGGAACACACTTACTCAGCATTCGATTATTTCAGGTTTGAAACAACACCCATGTTGAGTATAAATCCATGAACTGACACGGATATTTGGAACACTATGCCGTGGTGTTATTTCGCTATTTACACCACTAGCGTTTAACCATGAGCTGATGGAATTTGTATGTTCAGTTATGCAACACAGCAATTTCCTCCTACTTGAACCATTAAAATGTAAAGTACCCCCAATATAGGGACGATTGATGAGGTGATATTGCAAGACACACCTCTTGTTATCACAGCTCTAGACAACAGGCACCAAGGCCTGGGGAACAAAAATCTGCATACTCAGGTTATCTAGGCTTGTGCTTCTCTTCCTGCCATAATTATCGATTTTGCCTTGTGACCCGAGAGCAGGTTTTCTGCAATTAGCCTAGCTAAATGAATATCAGGAGAGCACCGATAAGCGGTGCAAATGTACTTAAAGAGGTGGGGGGAGGGGGAGGGGCTTTAGTGATTAGATTCCTGAGAGTCTTATTTCTTCCACTCTTCTCAGTGCTATGGATTGTGACTCAGAGGTGAAATACTAACCATAATGTTGTTGAACTTTGATGAATGTACTGTTCTTAAGAGTTCTGGAGGAATGGGGTCAACAAAAACCAGTTGTTATAAGTAGGCTGCAGATCACTCACACATTTGAGGTAAATCTAAAAAAGATCAAATAAACATCCAAACAAACAAATCTAAACACACTGCGTTAGCATTTTATGTGCTTGCTCACCATCAATCTAATCCAACATTGGCACTATAATAGTAGATATATAATAGATAGTTTTTGCTATCTTTTTTGACTTTCTAAAGTGCATGTTTTTTGGTTAATTGCAACAAAATGTAACGCAAATTTAGAATTATTAGCGCTAACGCTCGAATATTTGAGAATTGTCGAGTATTTTGTGTATTTTGTTTTTTTTTTATGCTACTACATATCGCTATGAATCGTTTCCTGAGTTAGCAACTAAATACATGCATGACTTTAAATAGAAAACCACTGTAAATGTTGAAACATGGTAATCTTGTCAACAAGTAGCTAAAGCCATCGATCTTTAATGCTCAGTGTAACTAGCATGATGACTGAGCTTGAGCTGCTGTTTGACAAATAGACAGTCCACAGCAAAAAATATATAGTTTTATATATATATATATATATATATATATATATATATATATATATATATATATATATATATACACACACACACAAATAGTGTAAATGTGTTACCAGGTGAATGATACAAAGGTACAAATAGTGGGACTAACGCCTCAGCAAGCGTTATTTTTTTTCCCCCTGCACTAAAATTGTCACTTTATGTAAATTCTTTATTTAAATGTGTGATTATCCTTACTGTCATAATAATATTACATAAACGCTGAATTGTGTCATGTATTTTCCCTTGTCAGAACAGTACTGTTTTCTATTTTCTTAAGCACAGGCTGTTCTCCATGTTAAGGAACTAAGGTTCTGTGTGGATTTCCTCTTGGTTCTCCAGTTTCCTCCTACCACATGCCCCAAACAACCCCTCCCACACACACACACACACACACACACACACACACACACACACACACACACACACCCAACTGTTTTTTAATGATGCACTGTTGCACAACACAATTTTGCAGTTGCCAAATTATCAATTTTGGATAAAACTCATTGAATTTGACCGAATCATGAATTACATTGAATCTGATCTTAGACAATGTTTAGAGTATAATCAGGTTGTCTTTTGTTTAGTTATGCTGATCCAAGATTCTGTATGTCTCATATGTGTTGCTATTGGTCTGCATGATTTGCTTCGACAACAGTATGATTAATACCATTCAGGACAAAGAAGCTCAATGTAATGAATTAATGGAGCTTATGTGCAGGTTGATCCTCCGCTCCGTTATTGCGTTATCCGCGTCAGGGTTTTCTCGTCGCCGCTGCACACCGTGTGTGTGTGTGTGTGTGTGCGTGCAAACGCGTGCGCGCATGTGCATGCTCGTGTTTGGATTGGTGGAAGCAGCATGGCGCTGGTGGAGAGGCGCGCGCTGCTCCGGCACTCGGTCAGAACGCGAGGCGCGCGCGCTTGACTCGGAGGTGCAGAAGATCGTTCCACCGAACGAGGAGCAGAACTTCGGTGTCCCACCTTCACCGTGTTCGTACTCTGCGGTTGAACATGAGCTGATTTTGTTTTTCTTGTTTCTTACGCGGCGCTGGATCGAACAATCAGACGCAGAAAGGAGAAGGAAGGAAAGAAGGAACTGGGAAGGAATTTACGCTGAAGCGTTATTTTGATGTTTTGAGGTGCGGCGTGTTTCGCTCTTCTCAGGAGGTTCTTATCACCAACAGCATTTTAACCAAATAATAATAATAAAAAGAACAATACCGACCGACGATTGGTTTGCAAGCTGCACAAGTTTTGCATCCGTTTGATCATTTTGAAAGTTTTTTCGGGGTGAAGCGGAGCGAGCTGACGCGCCTCGCGACTCCTACATCAATCAAGCTGTCTGATGCGTCTCCGCTGGCGGATTTCTCCCGAAACTGTCATGGGGAAAACTAGTGCAAAGATTGCGCGATGGACTGCATGCTTACCGCGCATCATTACACCAATTTTACTGCTCGCCGTTTTCACCGGTACCAGCAGAGCTCAAGGTAAGAGATACAGATACCCGCTTTGCTCCTGAACGCAGCAGACGCGCGCCGAGCGACAGGCGGACGGGGTGCGCGCCTGCTTGTGTGTGTGTGTGTGTGTGTGTGTGTGATATATATATAAAATATAGCGTTCTAAAGTTAATCAAGTGATCAAACGTTATTACACCAAAACATGTTCAATTTGGCTTTTTAATGAAGACGTGCTTTTATCTATCTATCTATCTATCTATCTATCTATCTATCTATCTATCTATCTATCTATCTATCTATCTATAATTTTTTATTTTTAATACACACACACACACACACATATATATATATATATATATATATATATATATATATATATATATATATATATACACACACACATATACATTATACATTATATATGTATATGTATATATATATATATATATATATATATATATATATATATGTATATATATATATATATATAATATAAATAATTATAAAATTTTTCTATATATATATATATATATATATATATATATATATATATATATATATATATATAAAATAATAAATAATTATGAGGTCATGGCCTTACTGAAATTGTTTTTTAATTTTTAAAATTATTTTATTATTGTTGTTTTTGTTGCAATAAACCCCATGGTGCTCTTCAATGCTCTTGCTTTTGTCCTAAATCCTTAGTTTGCACATTTTGTATACACAAACACACAATCATTTCTATACAGTAAAATTCTAGATACTTTTTGTGATTGATTAGAAATATATATATATATATATATATATATATATATATTTATATATATATATATATATATATATATATTTTTTTTTTTTTTTGTTATTTTTACACGTTTGTGGTGAAACTTTGAAATACCATAGTGTGATGAATAATACTGATGAGTGTGATGGCTTCCGAATCATTACCTTCAATTCCTACGGTACTCAGGCTTAATTATTTCTATGTTCTCTATACTGTATTTGGGAAATGAAACGGAAAGTGGAGTGGCTGAACTAATTGACTTATGATTCAACATGTTTTTTAATGGATGTGTATTAAATTTAGAAGACTTTGTGCCCATAAATGCAGTTCATTGCTTCTCACACTGAAAGAAATATTTTTTTATGTGAGGTATAGATCTTTCTGAATGCAGAGATCATGTTTCTTGGTGATTTCGGGTCTCAAACCCTTAAGTCAGAAAGAGTTTATATGGTCTTCTGTATTAAGACCGTTGGATGTTTTAGAGTATTGGAACCCGTCTTACTTCAGATTAACATCATTTCCTGCTTCATCAAAAAACATAAGTGGGTTTAAAAATTCGTATAGAAATTCATATTCATGTCTCAGGCAGTGTTATGTTCTATCACTTTTGCTCGTTGCTGGTGTTTAATGCTGGATATAACAACACATCCCTTGAATCTCTGTGCTTATACTTTTTTTCCATTTTCAACTCATTTTCCTCATCATGCTTTTTTCTGCTCCAGAGTACAAGTTTCTGCCCCTTTTCTGTGTTCCAGATGTCACGTTAAGACATGAATCCTACATTTCCTCATTCATTGGCACTTGAAGAAGAAGCAGCAAGGAGCCGCTAGGTTTTCGTTTAAGAGTTGATTGTTATCTGAGTAAACAGTTTGTCATATTGTCAGTGTTTGAGACAATGTGAAGACCCTTCTCCTTCCATTAACGGCCAGTTTGCTTAAATCTGCACTTGGGCAAATGTTTGACAGAGTCTCAAACTCTTTCTGAGTGAAGCTCTTAGACAGGTCCAGTGTTTGTGTATGTATGTATGTATTTATTTGCTCAGTTGAAGTAGCTGATCTAGTAGTGATGACGATCACAAAGAGAATGCAATTATGGCCGACCAAATCCAGGACAACGAAGTGGTTGGGAAAAGGGGTGGGGGTTGTTGGGTTTACACAATGCTCCTGTTGTCCTGTCCAATTCCATTTTATCCTCCAAAACCCAACAATGCGTTCAAAATTCAATATGAAAATGAATAACCGCTGAGCTAAGAGTGTTAAAAAAAAAAATCACTAAGATGGGTAACGTTTTGTAAGGGAAGGGAAAAGACAGATATTTCTAGAAAGGTTTGCATGTTTAATGCATAACATGGGAAAGGAAGGAGGCTGCCCGGCTTCGGTTTCTGAAGGACACTGCAGGATGACATAATCCCTCCATTCCTGACCCAGTGGCATTGACTATAAAGGAAACATGAACCAGGCAGCTTTGTGTCCATTAAGAAGTCAATATTCACAGGAAAACATTGTTTGCACCTAATTAATGGGCCACAGGGTTGGTTTTTTAGTGCATATTCCAAAATCCCAAGTCATTTATGATGTTGAGTGGATTTCTTGAACCGCCATCACCTCCTAACTCAAGATTTCCCTTGCTCTTTTCTACCCCCACTGCTCCTCATTTTCCCTCACCCCTCAAATTTTACTCTAATACACTTGTTATAATCAAGTGGCCCGAATCCAGTTTACAGTGGCTCAGAAACTGAAGCGTGCAATCCCAGATTGTCTCAGTTATCTCCTGACACTAGGGTTTCCAGCTTGCTGTGGAGAGAGAGAGAGAGAGAGAGAGAGAGAGAATAAAGAATGATTGATTGAAGAGTAAAATAACGGACTAGCTGAATTATCTGCATCTAAATGAACGCCATGTCAAAGGGCAAGTCAAGAGGGAGTCGGAAAATTTCTGTGTATCTTTGAGACTCTCTTAACCGTAATGTTTTTCTCTGTTCCTTTGGAATAAGGTGAGGGTTTTGGGCTGTCTGTCTGTTTGAATATTGTAGATCCGCCGTAAAATCTGCAGATGCCAAATGTGTCTAAATCCTACTTGTAAAAAGTATGCTTTGTTGCTAAAGCTGTGGAAATCTGGATCGATCCGGTTATTTCTTCCGTTGTTCATCACACTCCTATGAAACCATCAGGGAAAGTTGTGCATGTAACGCTGCACACAAGGACTCCTTGTTTTTGTCCTCGGAACTCGCACCAACCACAGAAAGCTGAACCCGAAGTCAAAAAGCCACAGAGTCGCAACATGAGTTCACTTTTTCCTCTACTCTTTTTCTGGTGCTGAGATTTGCTCCCTGAGCTTTGTTTACTGATTGCGCTGAAAATATTACAAGGACACGAACACATACACAAACATATATGTATATATATAAACACACACATATATATATATATATATATATATATATATATATATATATATATATATATATATATATATATATATAAACCTCACTAAGTGTAAGAACATCCGAGCGAGCAAGAATGTTATTCCTATCATATTATTGCTTCAACTACTTCCCTTGTTGCAGAACGTTGGCGTCTCTAGGGCACTGCTAAGGTTACAGCGCGACGCACAAAGGCGGCATTGTCTGCGAGAAAAGTCTATCATGCAATGACCTGGCATAGGTAATGCTTTAAAAATGATATAGGACCTTTTTTTTCACAGGGTTTAGGGGGACTATGGTTGTTGCAATAGGAGAATGATCAGAAATTTCTCAGTGAGTTAATTGTGTGAGTGGGAGCATGGCTCGCTCGTACTCGTACTGAGGAGAATTTTTTATTTATTTACCTTTTTAAGTGATAATTACTGTGAAAAATGGCTTGCTGAGGTTGCAACTCTCTGTCCTGACGTCACACAAGGAGTCGAGATGTATTAACCTAGCTGTTTCTTCACCCAGCTGTGCAGGTAGGTTAGGCAGCCAAAAGGCAAATGCAGTGACAGCCACCTCCTCCTTTTCCTCAGGTCTTTGTTAGGGGGAATATAAAAAAAAAAATTGGAGCTGAGAGAAGGACCGAGTGCAATTAATCACCCACTGTCACTGGCGTAACTACAGGGAAGGCATCAAAGTGCAAGCCTTCAGTTCTATTAGCAGTCCATTAGCGGAGGCCGGCACAAGTAGCAACACTTCATGCGAATTCCAGTTCGGAAGTGACTGACCTGTCTGTCATCACTGCCAATAGCTCTCTCTCTTTCTCTCTATCTGTAATGACTCTTACGTCTTCATTCATACACACCATGGCACTTTTTTCTTTATGAGAATGGCGCTACATGAAACAGTTCTATCTGTATCGCACCTGTGTTATGATTGCGTGGAGAAAAAAAAAAACACAGGCTCTCGCTGTGAAATCCAAACCCAAACAGCTCACTGTTTTTCATTCGCTTACGCAGGATCTTCAACGAGGCTCCTAGGCTCCCAATTACAGGCTTGGATCAGAGGAAGGTAATTGATGGTCTTTACTCTCAGTGAAGAGGGTAATTGTGACCAGGATGTGGAGGGAGATGTGAGAGGAATTACCAGTTAAGAGGCCTCTTTTTGGGGCCAAAGTGTAGAGGGACAGGCTTCCCTTTTGTAGATAAGACCTGGTTATAAATAATACTGTATATAAAATATACTACTACTGTTTATATGTTTCTTTTTTTACAGGCAGATTCTGAGTAGGAGTACATGCAGGGTTTGATGTATGATGAGGGGCATATTGTGATGCCTTTTTTTTTTACTTAATTGTATTTACTATTATTACAATATGCAATATTTTCATACTTTGTCATTTGCTTTTTTAAATTCTTTAAAAAACATTTACATTTATATATTGAATCACAAAATAAAATAAATGTAATGATTTTGTCGACACTAAATACAATTGTATTCCTATTGCAAAGAAGTCACCGAGGAGCTGTTTTATGTTTGATATCATGGTATTATATATAATTTTACATATTATTATTATTATTATTATTATGCTGTATGGATGTTAGAGAGTCGGTTACCAGGTGAACTGCGAGCATAACAGTGAGCGTTGTTGTGGAAATGAAGAAAACCCTCGGTGCTCAGTGCTCGCTGAAGTAAAATGCTCACTCTTTCACTAAAGATACTGTGCAAGTAGATGCTGTATGTTCTCCTCTTTTGTAGTCATCAATGCAGCTCTAATATGACGAGTGCTTTTGTCATTTCGCTTGGAGCTCTCTGAGCTGAGCTGATTCTGACACGAAAGAATGCAAAACCCAAAACGATTAACCCGTGTGCTCTGTGCGTTTATATTGTCGATTGCTAATTAATAAGAAGCGGGGTGAACAGGGTTAAGAGCATTCTGCATGTTGCTTTGTTGAAGCCTGAAGTGCCACCAAAAACAAGTGCCACGCTTTTATTTTCTTCTTCTTGTCCTCCGAGGGCACTCTCGCCACACAATCTTTGAAGATGTCTACAGGGATTGCATCACTGAGTGGCACAGAGTGGTGTTAAAAGCAATTTGTTCTCCATCCCACCTCACTCAACAGACCCAAACCTGCTTAATGCACAGAGATAACACGCCTCACTTGCTCGTTTTTCTTTTTTTTCTTTTTGTGCAGACACCTGACATGCCCTTCGGACACTTTACTGGGGTGTCTGTTTAATTTAGATCTGTATCTTTACTTGGTGCAAAGCTTCTTAGTATAGACTATTAATACTTTTTCTTTTTTAAACTAATGAGTTACACTTGAGCTCTGGCCAAATTGAACATTATTCTCTGACTCCCGGCTGCATGGGTGTAAACCTCAGACTTCTACATGATATGATTAAGATTAATACGACAATGGTTTGCAATATATCTGCAATGGTATAGTATGTTTCGATTCAGTTTAGTCAGAAAGTTATATAGCGACTGTTGCAGCTTAATAGTTTATCTAGCTTTAAATGCTTATAATGTTAAGATGTTTATATTAAGGATAAAAATAAATGATTACTCAAAAAGACTGTACAGCAAAGCCAATTCTTTTCATTCTCATAAATCAATATTAGCTGAATTTTGTAAGTTTCCATTGTTATAGTAAAACTTTGCTTTTAAGCAGATGGCTTAGGGTATACATTGTTAATATGGTACTACCAGACCCCAAATCTCAACATGTAAAGAGAAAAATAGCTTGGCCCCCAAACACCAGAATATTCTATTATGTTTAAATAGCTTGAAACGCTAAGCTGCTAATGCCAGAAGTTAAAGCTTAAAACTTTGTTAACATAATTTTTGTGAAATTTTGTTTGATTTCAGTGTTATATAAAATAATTTTTGACGCTGCTGAATTTAATCCTAATGTCGCTATCATGCTGACAATTCTCAGAAATGTAGGAAAAATTGTGATGTGGAAAAAATGTATGTGGAAAAATGAATAAATATGTTTTATAGTGTTATAACTATTTTATAACTATATATAAATTTTCTAAAGCAGCAGAAAGGCTCGGCATGTAGCTTAAAATGCTAACATTGCTTGCACATCAGTCTGTACCCTCTAGAAGCGGAACATCAAATTATATTTAAAAAAAAATTAACGCAAAGGTAGTCAGGACAATTCTCATAAGTTGAGGGAAAAAAGTATGTGTTCAGTGTTAAGTCTCATTCTAAAATAAAACGGGACCTGCAATGAAGATGATATGAGGATCACGACACACAATTTGCATGTTTATTCTTCTGTATTGGCTTTTACACAGCTGAACAGCATCTCATGCAGCTCCAAACACCAACATGTTAATACCATATCTTAAACCTGGCCAACGAAGGCACTTGTGAACATTCAGGTTGCTGTTGATAGTTTATAGAAGTGTTATAGCCGAATGTCCTATCATGTAGCCTAAAACGCTAACATGCATACTCCTGTGACTGGAGTTAAAGACTTCTGTAACAAATATGCACCGCTGTTCGCCTTCCAGGAAGGCAGGCTTAATATTCAAACGATCGCCTCCCAGGCTGGAAACCCGAGAAGTTTCCTATCTCCAGTTTATCAGCGTGTGTCCCCTTCCACCCACCCCTCCTGTCTCTGTTATTCTTCAGCCCCGCTGACGGAAAGATGAAAGCATAGCACAGATAAATGTTTGCGCTTTCCTGTTTTTATGGGGCTTAAATAAAGAACATACATTCGTTCCACTACTTTGAGGTCCCCATGTCCTCGTACCCCACCACCCCCACCATGTCTAACTGCTTTCTGCTTTCCATTATGATGATAAGAGGACATTGTTGGTGTTCGGGCCGGACCCTAAAGTCAGCGCTGTCGAATGGTGATTGTGATTCGCAGAGGTTTTTTACGTGCTACAGGCCAGTCGGATAAGGTTGTGTAATTAGAGCAACGCTGCCGTAGGGTGGTGGCCTGTTCGGGCTGATTGTAGTTCGTGTACTGCACAAAAACCTAAGGCCACTTATTACTGCCAGCAGGTGCTTTATGGGGAATGTCAAAGCCGTTCGGAGGGAAATGCTCGGTTAGCTTTTGGGACGAAGTAAACGAGAAGAGAGGCTCTAATGTTTAACAGGCCTCCCGTGAGACGTGTGCGTGTGTGTCGCAGAGGTTACACTGAGGGTCTGCTCAGCCTTCTTCTTTTTCTTGTAATCTACAGACTCTGCATCTGGACTGCATCACTTCTCGGCCTGAGATAAAGCACCGCTGCCATGTCCTCGTTCCCATTTCCTTCAAGAAACTGAATGACAAAGATGCCCGGGATTGATTTTTATAATTCCCTTCATAAATCTTTGTCCTGGTTTATGTACACAAACAGATCCTTAAACTGACACACAGGCCATTAGTGCAAGCCTTCACTAAACGTGTGTCAGAATTGAAACTATTTTTTCCTTCTCCCCAACACATCTGTCAAATGAGGTGCTAAATAAAAGTCATGTTGTGCGATGCGTTTTGGGGACGCAAAAAAAAAACGTGCAGAAAGGATGTGAAAAACCCCGTGAAGTGCGCCACATGTGATGCAGCTCTTTTATACTTGATTCATGTTTTCTCACATCGTCTCTCAGTCTCGTTTTGCCATCGTGCCTTGTTTTAAATGAAAATTCTAAATGAGAGTCTGGAGAGCCATGTGTTTATTTCTGCTTTTTTACGCCGTAACTCGATAATTTGCTTTTTATTTTCTTCTCTGTTTTTTTTTCTTCGACATATGGTTATCCCGAGTCTGAAACTCTGCCCTTTCTTTTTTTTTTTTAAAACCCGCCATTATCTTTGCTGCGGCGGCACTTTTTTCCCTATGTTTCGCATTTCCTTACGTGTGTTGTCAGTAGCATGTTTTCCAAGCCTGTACTCAGCACATTCAAGCACAGCCACATCTCGACGTTTCGGTCTCCAGGGTCCGAGGAGCTGGAAAGTGCATAACTGGGCCATGCTCGCTGGGGCTAATTTTACAGGCGCCATGGCCGACATTTGCCACGCTAGCTACCGCGTGTTCCTAATGAAGGCTTTCTGCATGACCTGCCGCAAACCGTACCAGGAGCGATGTGCTTATCGCTTCAATCCTGCAATCGTGCTCTTTTGCCCCGTAAAGGGACCAGGAGCACAAATGACAAGTCAGCCAACACAAAGCCTCCATTGAGATCGGGTTAACTGCTGTTAATCACGGCAGAGCGTAACAAGCACAGATAATGGCGACTGGGATGCTGTTCATTCTGACCTTCACTGCTGCTGATAGATTATAAGCCTCCCCAAAAAAGTGCCATCCCTGTCCTGTGATTACAGCATGCGCAAATTAGTAGCAGGAGCAGCATCCAGAAGGATACAAAGAGCAGATCTCTTCTTTAAACAGCAATTCTCAAAAGGACCTCCAAACATAAGGGGAAGTGGATAAATAATAAATCTTGTACTAAAGTAGTAATCTAATGGATATGTTGAGCCCTGCGTAAAAAGTTGAGAGTCAGCAGTCTGCAGCCGCTGGATGGGGACAGATAACAAACTCGCTTTTTTTTTTTCCCCTTCTATACTTTTACTCAGAATAGCCACGCAGTCTTCTGCAATAGCTTCTACCTCCTTGAAGTGCTTTCTATTTGCCACACATGCATGTCTTTCCATTTAATATTAACTCACTTCTTTCCCCTCAGAAATGCAGTCGTTTTCAGTCAGGGGTCATAAAGTTGACCGCGTGAGGCAGAACACACAGAGTCGTCGCCGAGCTAATGTAAACTGATACGCCATTATGCAGAGCATTAAATGTTCTCCGCCTTTGCTGTTTTTTTTCCCCCCTCTCAATTCGAACAATTGATTCTCTTACAGTCTACAAAATGTAGAGATCCTAAAGAAAAAAGGGGGATGTTTTTGCCCGTGGTCCTACTCCAAATCGAACCGCCACGTGCTCCATTCACAGGCTGGATCCGTGGTAGGGCCTTCCAGGAAGTTGTCAGAATTTGAATTACAAGTCGTGAGTGCTCGCTTTTCGGTAGCCCTGCACATAAATTTGGGCTTTGCGCACCTCTGGTTTGTGAGAAAGGGTGTCGGTAAATCTGGCCGTGCTTGTCGTTTCAATAAAAATCGCTGAATGTTCTGCTCTTTCGGTTGCATTTCATGTTTTATCAGACTTAATGCAGCGGTTTATTGAGCAGACTAGTGCCAGCACTGACAAAGCCTTGCCAACAGAAGCACCATTTCGACTCTTGCTTGGAGGAGGAGACGGAGGAACAGAAGAAAGGAATGATAGCGATAGCACTGGCACTTGTGTCTTCCCATAATCCCTGTAAGAAAAGCACAGATTCAGACACATTAACCATAGCTATTGTCGACCACTTTGTTTTTAGTGTTCTGCTTTGTTTTCCTGCAAAAGCACCTCACGGGGCAGGGGAGAAAAGAAGCAAAACGACGTTAGCTCAGTCAGCACAAGCAAGCATGTATTCACCAGTGGCAAAAACGTAGCGTGTTCTTTTCTCTCCTCTTGTCATGTGCAAATGATTTTGTATGGAAATTCGATCTCATTTGTGCTTGCTTTTGGGAGAGATTGTAATACAAGGGGCCGACTGTTGCGGTCTGTGCCATGATTTGTCATTCTGGCAGTTGTTTCCACAATGATTGGATTTCAGGGACGTGCACTTGTGAAATACTGGCATAACTATTTACATTTTAAGGCCCAGACCTTTTCCTGTGTTTTTTCTTGTTTGCTTAAAGAAGCACTTGACAGAACGCAGGGTTATTTTTTTGTAAATGCTTACGAGCTATCGGATATTCCCAAGCGTTCAAACAAAAGTTGGTAAAAAAATAGAATATTCTTGGTAGTAATGGAGTCTAGTTATATTGTGGGACCTAAATGCAGAAATGGACCCTAAGTAAAAGACAGCAAGGTGAAAGAAAGACAAAAAAGTCAATATATATTTCGACTTAACTTTAACATCAAGGGTTACATTTTTTTGGATGACTCATTCAGCACTCGTCCAATTTATGTCCAATAAAATGTTCTGTGGAATTCATACTATATAAATAATGTCTACGTAGATCCCTTTTTTTGTTTTTTTATTTCCCTTCCAAATACATTAGGATCAAAGATTTGGCTCGAACACTGTAGGCTGGTGGGCAAATCTGTTACTTCCTGTTTCGAAAGTGAACACCTTTTGAAATTGCAGAATCTAATCACAGCTCCCAAACCATTATAGTTAAAGATGTGCTGATGAATCACCATGCAGTTAGATGATCTTTCTAATTCCTAAGCTAATGCCACATTTTATTTCTTTTCTCTTCTCTCATTCTCGCACCATAATATCCTCAAAAAACGCCCAAGCAGTTTTCTAGATCCTTTGTTCCAAAATGGATTTAGAGTTTTTTTTTTTTTTTTTTGTTACGAAAATCACATCCAGTCCTGCAAACAACAACTATATACTGTTATGCTCTATTTTTTTTACTCTCCCACGCCATATTGTTATGATTACATGTATGGGTTTTGTTGGCCTTGCTTTTAAAAAACAGTAGCCCCATTTTCTTTCGTTTTTAGCCTTTGGAGAAACAGAGAGCTTTTTTGCCTGTAAACCGCCGCAAGATAAAATTGCCATTCGTGTTTCCTCTGTGAGATCTGCCACAGATGCGGCTGATAACGATTCGCCAACTAGCACCACGTGGCCTGCAGATTCCAGCTTCCCTTGAGGTGAAACTTTTCGGCTTAGTAGTGAATGCCGGTAATTGATTTCGACTCGTGGTGCGGCTAGTTTATCCAGCGCGTCCCTGTGCAGTAATGGCTGTTGAGTTACAGATTATGTTTTTCCTTGACTTGTTTTGAACAAGAAATTGGAATGTAGGCCATATGCAGATTTCCCAGTTTTGCATCTGCACTTTATGCGAGAAATGCTTTGGATTTTAGCATCATTTGTACTTTTTTGACTCACTCTCTCGCGCTCTCTCTCTCTCTCTCTCTCTCTCTCTCTCTCTCTCTCTCTCTCTCACTTTCTCTCATTTATGATCTTCACATCATTCATCTGTTTAATGCATTTCTTTAGGGGGTTCCCAGTCATGTTTTTCCTCACCCCACCGATATTACAAAAAGTAAAGCCGGGTTTTGGATATGCCTAGGCAAAATTTTACCTCAAAGTCCCCACTATTCTTCTTTGTTCACAATACATCAGGTGTGAGAAGGATGAATTAAGGCGACTTGGCCTTAATATATCATGCTTATGATTCTAAGGCACGCTGCCTGCAGTCCTAGTGCCTAGTGCATGAGAATCGTGACACACGATGCTATTTTCCCTTTATTAATCTTGTTCAGGCTTTCCTTTGTCTCATCTTTTTTCCCCCCGTCCTCGCCCTTTAAAGATAAATAACCGTTCGGCAAAAGGTTTTGGATGGTAATTGACAGGCCGTGTTAAGCAAATTCACTTGCCCCATACGGGTTCCTCATCTTCCCCCCCCCTCTTCGACTCCCCCTGTCTCGCCCCATCTAATCTAACTAATGCTCTCTGTTTGGGTGCTGGAAAGTGAATTAAAAGCAGCCTGACTCAATACCTGATCTATATCACCCCAGCTAGTTGCATGCACATTAGCTGTTTCTCCACAGCTCCCATAATTGCATTACAGTACTCAGAGGCTGTAACTATTAAGGACTTACACTGACTTGGCTGTTGTTAATCATAGCCTCTGCAGGCCCCAAGGCTCTGATTAGGGGACTGATGGAGGAAGGGAATGAGGGCCAGAAACTCGGGCCCGAAGCATCAGCACAGCAGCTTTTCTCCGGGTTAGGGTGGGGGTTTGTGTAGATCTGTCTGGGAAGCCTCGCACTAATCAGCATCTTTCCGTTGAAGACCATTTTTCATTCCTTTTGTGATTTTTTTTTTTTTTCCCCAACCCAACAACAACGTAGCCTGCTTTCCTTGGTTGTCTCTTTTTTTCTTCTATCGCTGCCTCTTTCTTTCCTCCAGCTGCTCATGTTGCTCCTGCTCTTACTATTTGTCTTCATTGAGGCATCAAGAACCTTCTCTCAAACCAAATCACGTTTTATAAGCCTATTCCTCCCCTTGTGTGTTCTTCACATTTTCCGCTCGTGATAAGAAAAGCCCATGAAAGGACTGTTTCCCCCTATTTCACACAGAAAACTTGTCTATTAGCCAGAAATATACCTTGAGGCACTCGGTCACAGTTTGACGTCGCACGAGATTTCACGTCTCTATCATTCCTTATTCAGTCGGATACGAGAGAAGTGGCTGTTTAACAGAGCCGATAGAGTATGGGGGGGGTATGCGACTTCTTGCTGTAATCAGTAGATCGCTGGAGCTCGTCTTTCATCGTGCTTGCTGAGCGTTCTGCAGAGAGATGCGTGGCTCGGCCTAAGGATTGGCTTACACATTACAGACCCTCAACTTTTTTCTTTTTTTTTCTGAAGGGATATGGTTTCTGGATGTATAAATGTTTCTTCATCTGCCACTGCCCCCCCACTCTGGATTTTTTTTTCTTTGTTGAAAGTGTGGGTTGTGTGTCATTTATCAAACTGATTTACACTTTAAAATGTAGTTTTATTTCGTGTTGACTAGAGAACGTCCATCATAGTCATCAGTTTTCCGCTGTTTTTACTGAGATGCCAGGTGCAAGTCCTTTTTATAATGTAATACTTTCAAACTCTCTGAGTTATAATCAAGGGTAAAAGTTTTACGAGAGCAAAAAAGCCATTAGCGGAGCAGAATAAGGGGACGCACAAGACAAAGGTGTGTTTATTATTATGTTTTTTTAAAGGTGTCCTCTATAAAGCAGAAGCTCAAAGGCAAGTGGATTATTTTGGTGCAGTCAGAAAAGGGCAAAAAAGGCCGCAGCTCGGTGGCCCTGACATAGCAAAGCAAACAAGCGCGCCCTACATGCAAACTCCCTTGCGACCCCTGCGCCTGCTTCTCTGACCTCCACAAAGTCACTTAAATTATTATCTTCCCAGCCATTTTTTTCCCAGACATCGCAGTTGGTCTACCTGCCAGCTGACGAGCTGTGATCAATTACAGCAGACAGGGGTATCTGTGTCTGAGAAGCTCCCTGGGGCCGGATTTGTCAGAGATCAGGGCGAGGGGTTTGGGGCAGGAAGGTGGGAGGGAGGGAGTAGGGTTTATCAGATATGCTTGTGTGAGGAGGCATTGCAGAAGTGTTGAGCCGGTCAACCGTCTTCCCATCTCACTTACACAGAAGGTTGTTTTAAACCAGGTTTGGAGAAAGACAATTAAGGCAAATCAAGAAAGCAGGAAAAAAAGATAGAAAAAACCCAAATCAAAGTTAATTGCAAAATAATTAAATGTTTTTAATTGAGTGAAGGACGTGTTATAGATTCGGCCAAGCTTTGGCAGATAATCCCTCAGCGCGAGAAATGAGGAAAAACATTGGACAGGTCTGCCCAGTGAGATGGTAATCCTCCACGTTCATGCTGTTCATAGCCTTGTTCTCTCAGTTAGATCGGGAGAGGTGGCCAGAACCCTTCCCTACACCACCCCACCCCTAGAATTCCACCTCTCCGCTTCTCAGCTGTTGGATCTCTCCACCCTGTCTAGCGTCTCGGCACCCGTCACCTTCAAAGAGAGGGTTGTTTCTCTCGCCGAAGTGTTTCAGTGACATTAGAATTCACTAATCTGTTTGAAAAGCAGTTGAAAAAGCCATGGCCATTTCTTTTTTTGTGAAAATCCCTGAGAGGGGATAACTCGGCTGCCTCATTAAGCTCATTAGCATTCGCTATATCTCATCCCTGTTCCTCTTTAAGACTAATTTCACATAGGTTGGTTAAAATAAAAGCCTGGCTGCAGCATCGCTTTGAATTAAAGCAGCTGCACTAATACGTTCAGCTGATGAGTTTTGGATTCGAACATTTAATCCTTTTGCTTTCTTTAAAATATATTATAATACAATTTTACATTTGTGGACGCTGTGGTATTTTTCAACTCAAAGTCAAGTTTTTGTTGTTCTAAACATTCTCATAGTGAGCTTTTCAGTTTGTTCTAATTACAAACCCAAATTAATACATTTCAAAAGCTTAGAGTTTAGAAAATGCTTAGAGAACTCTCAAAATTCATTTTATTTGAAGTATATTTTTGTATATGTTGGTACTATCACACATCCAATATATCAAAAAGCCCATTATTATTATTATCATTTTTTTTTTTGTTCACTATTTATTAAAGTTTTGTGTATTGTTATTTTTTTCTTATTATAAATATGAATAATTTTTTATATATAATACAAACTTTAATAATGAAATTAAACCATTAGTCTCAAACTGTCAACATAAAAAAAAACTAATTTGTCTTAAAATGTATTGCCTTCAATAAATCTGATTCTACACATTTGATAATGAGCATTATTTATTTTTTTTCCTCATTTTTTTCACACGCTTTTCTCTTATAAAAATAAAAAGAAATTGATGCAGCCTTTTAGTTTTAGATATCCTTTCACCACCTCATGGGAACTTTGATATCGAGCATTGATTTACTAATGAAAGACGCTTAGGTAAACAGTTTCATTTCCGTGTCTCCGTCGTTCACGTCCTCCTAATTCGATGCAGATGAATGCCAGGGGAAGAAAAAAAGTGTAGCGCTCCGGTTTGACCCCCGTGTCTCATTTTTTGTAATTAAATGCCTGAATACACTCAAGGCTTTCTTCCGTTGGGAGACAAGAACTAGAGACCTTCGCCGCTATTGCACTTGGATTACAGCATTCAGGAAACATGTTGCTTGTCATTGAGCCTGCCTGGTTAAGCCTTGTTCTTGGCTTGCTTTCATTTGCGATTAGGTGTGTTATGCTTTTTTTTTTTTAATCATTCGCCATGCAAAAACTTTGTCTAAAAATATCACGGTATTACAACATCTGAAGCACATAAAATACTAACAGATGACTGGTGAATGAAGAAGAAATAAAAAAGAATGTCTAGCACAAACCTTGTTTTTATTTGTTGTAAATTGACATAGAATTTTAACATCGTATATTACGTATATTAACATTGCAAGAAAACGTTTGTAATGCTTTTGATAGATGCAAAAAAAAAAAAAAAAGGAATTAATTCAAGGCAAAAGAAAAGTTTTGTCGGTCACATGACTCATGTAGCCTAGTGAAGAGGGGAAAAAGTTCCCTTTTAAATGCAGTTTATACGATATTTAGCTGGGTTTTTTTATTTTTTCTGGGCTTGGTTTTATTTTAATTTTTGAGAAAAACACTTCCTGTAGTGTCCATAAATGCTTTTATGCTGGTAATATTTCTGCCATTATAAGATGAAATGCAGTATGTCGTTCATTCACCAAACCCATGGCACTGTCACAACCTTATTTGTGACTTGAGCTCAGAGACGTATGATGAGTAAGGTTAGATGAGTTACTGCAAGGATTTTCAAAATAATAGCAACTTTTCTTGGGAGAAGAGAAATGAATGAGAAAGAAACTGGTTGTTGGACTGCTTTAACTTCTCCACAATGGCTGCTTTTGTTTCACTTGTGATAACATAATTGAGCTCCAGGTACTAGTCTCGGCAGCAGGAATCGGTTTTCACTGTGTGAGGCATAGTGAGATTTAATGTGCCATGTAGCAGAGCAAAAAAAAAATGGCACATGGCCTTTTCGCATAGTTTTTTTTTCCTTTTCTTTTTTTTTGCTACGCCTTTTAAACCGATGTGGGGGGGGTGCGTACGTAAACAGACCTGTTTTTCTCTCTTGACGCATCCTTTAAATGCATTAAGCTCCGGCAAGGCGCTGTGTTTTCTGTTGTTTGTATCAATTTGCCCGGTTTCTATTACATATGACTACCCACAGTCCACTCAGGGGAGGCTGACATACTATACGCCACCACAAAGAGTCACTCTGCAATCAGGGTCTGTTTACCAGCTCCAGGTCAAGATGCTCTTGATCATTGTCGTTTCCCCTGCTCGCTCGCAGGCTTTAATCGCGTGTATGTAGCAGGACATAAACAAGCTCTGTGTCATGCAAGTGAGCCAACTTGGGTTGAGAAAGAATGAGGTTAACTGCCTGTATAAGGTCAGGAGGAGTCATCACTCGAGTCTCTCTGTCTTTCCGTAAATAAGAGCGAAAAAGGGGGCCCTAAATCAGCTTTGAATACCCTGTGGGGCTAGCTCCCCTTCAACTCATTACCTCTGTCCAGTGTTTGTTCTTCCATTCCAAATGTTGTTTCATTACTTTGAAAAAAAAACAGCAAACAGGATTTAGGGTGTCTTGAAAGCATGGTGGTTAGGGCCGCTTCCAGCTGTGCCAGCGTATCCAAGTGGCTCCTAGGTGTATGCAGAACAGTCGTTCAATCACAAACACACAGTTCTGAATCGGGCTTTTGATGCTGACTAGCCCTGATGTAAACAGTGTAGCCTTTCACAGTCTTTTCTCCCTTATAATTAACTTACCAAAACCCCCCACCCGCAAGATGTTTATTTTTCGAGCCTGGGTCTGGAAAAGCCACAGGAAGACAGAGGGAGAGTCTAAATACAGAGAACAGAGAGAATAAAGAGTACAGGGTGTGAAGGAGGAATTAAAGAGTCCCTATTGAACTTTTTTCGTCTAGCGCCCTTTCTGTGCCGCCATGGAAAAAAAGAGAGTGAGAGAGATGACACAGCACCAGCACTCGCAAAGTTATCTGACCCCAGTGTGCTGACTCGAAGCCCCTAAAATCTTGTCTTTCTAAAATAGAGCAAACAGCTCTATTGGGTGTAACCAAAAGGACTAGAGGAAGTAAAAAAAAAAAAAAAAAAAACAATACTGCAGGCAGGCTGGCGCCTCTAGAGCCTGTCATCTGTAATGCTCCCAAGAAAGCCACTAAGTCATAAAATAATTGTGGGAAGACTTGTGGAGTATTTATATAGTGCTTCCTGGAAACAAACGAGAGACAAATGGCTCGAGTGCCTGGTCATGATATTCAGAGAGTACAGTAGTAGAGGTAGCAGTTTGTGTCAATGTCGAGGGAGTCCGGGAGTCGGCGCTGGAATAATTATTACTTATATAGCCCTGATTAATTTTGATGATCATATTAAAATTGATCTCTCATGTGGCTCAGAAGACCTTATTCCCACTTAGCTACGATGAAAGGGAGCGAAACAAGGCACAATTGAAAGCGAAACAAAATGTTTTTAATATTACCCTGTCTCTTTATCTGGGTAATATGCTTGTTGCGTGATTCTAACACGATCTTTCAACATTACTCAACATTTGGACAGTTTGATGTGTTATGTAAAATGTCAGCTGGCATAACTAGCTCTCCGAAATGAAAAAACTGTTTAACAGAAATGCCTGGCCCTTGCCTGCCCCCCACTGTTAAAATTGATTTAGTATATTCCTCCTGCAACCTGCTTTGTCCTGTCACAAGCATACTGTCTGCTCTGCCCTTTTCTGTTTTCACCACGATAAGCTTCATTAATTTATCACGGTGAATATGCTCCAGCCACACACCACAAAATAAGCATTATTGATGCTGTTTGGAGTGCACGCCTTCGGTAATGTGTGTTTCCGCACCTCTACATGACCTCCGTAGTCCTCCCCAGCTCTACACTCCACTGGGCCGTCAGCCTTAATTATCACCACCATTTACCTATCTGGCCACATCGGGATTGCGGATAGTGCTCTAACGTTTACTTGCTCTGACACGAGTCCATACTCTGGGAAAGTTATTATGCTACGCTAGGACCTTTTCACGCAGGCCCTGTCCACAGGGATGTCATGATTACTGTAGTTTGCGGTCAAATTGCTCACTCAAACAGCCCCCTGACTTGACCCGCTGTCATGAATGCGGGTCTTTGTGAGGACAGTTTGTTGGGTTTTTCTTTTTCATATTAGATGTCTAGTGCGATAGGACTTCATTAGGTTGATGTGTTGAGACATGCAACCAAAACATTGTGTCATCATGGGTAGAGTGGGTAAACTGTTCAGAGCATCAGGTTTATGAAAGCCTGTGATGAAAGCCGGACTAAGTGGGCTTGGCTGCAAAACAACGTCGAGTTTAGAAGACGGTCATTAACAAAACTACTGCTTTAAAAGTTTAAGAGCAGAGATTTTACTCAATAAATTTCCAATTACTTTATAATCCCTTTACCCTCCCTATACCTCCTGTCTCACCTAACCAAGATGTCTCTCAGAGTATCTCAGTATTTCAATCGAGATGCAATTCAGTACAGCCAGTGTTGATAAATTACAGTTGACAAAATTCCAGTTCTGTTGTCCTCCCACTTTATGTTCCATGTTTTCCATTTGCTTTGAAGACAGTCTTCAAAAGACATGTAAGGACAGCCCTGGTAAACAGCATATTCAGACAGAATATAACAGTAGTTGGCTGATGCCTAGCCAAGGTGGTAGTTATCCTGGGGAAACGGGCATTTCAAAATGCTGCCAAAAGCCATGTAGCTTTAAGATAGGAGTACCCATCATTGGGGACAGGGCCCTTGGGAGAACACTAGGCTCTGAGAAACATTTGTAAAATCTGAGGGCCAGGCAGTGCTGAAGTTTCTAACCCACAGCGCCATAGCTTGGAGTGTGCAAAGGGATTCTTGAAATTAATTAGAGCTGATGTTTGAACTGTGTGGTGCTTTCAGTGGTACTTCAGTGGTTGCTGCTTTTAAAAAAACACCTCTCATGAGGTGAGAAAAGAAGCACTCTGAGGTACCTCTGAACCTGCTAATCTGCTGAAAGTCAAAAAGGAAAAAAAAATATTTATGGTAGCCTCAAACCTACTAATTTGTACCTCTGATTACACCTTTAAAGTGCTTTCACATCCTCTAGCGAGGCAAAGATCAAGCAAAGAGAACTTTCAGCTTAAAATAACCAAGCTTTTAATAGCGCCACAAACGCCACCATTAAGATGAGCATTGTTGGATTTGTAATTTTAGACACCCCCCGGTCCCCTCTCTTTTTCCTCCACAGAGCTTTCGAAATGTGAGAATGGGACTTGGCCAAAGAAATGCGGGGAGTTATTAGCAAGAGTAAGTACTTAACCTCATTCGGGCCTTCTGGCTTCCTCCCCTCTGGCTGAACTACTTACACTCTTTTGCTGGGGGAACATGAGAAGAGTGGTCACCTTCTGGAACCCACTGCTCTAAATGATTGAACAGGTTTCGGTCTGAGAGTGAGGAAATAAAAAGCAAAGAGTGAGCCACTGATCCTGCATGGCCTGCACTGCACTACCTCCTCTCTTTTCACTGTCAGTTTAACTTGGAATGAGGTGAGACGTGGCATCAGAGAGGAGTTTTGCAATTACCATGAGCACCCATTTCGGGAGATCATTGTCTCTAAAATAAAATCATCCTGCCATGCAACATCATATATAAACCAACCTGGCATAACTTTCTAGCCTCCGATCAGGCATAACATTATGACCACCTGCCTAATATTGTGTTGGTCCCCCTTTTGCTGCCAAAACGGTCCTCGTCCACATTTGTTGGATCGGACCACACGGGTCAGCCTTCGCTCCCCATGTACATCAATGAGCCTTGCACCCCCCCACGACCCTGTCGCCGGTTCACCCGTGTTCCTTCCTTGAAGCACTTTTGATAGATACTGACCACTGCAGACCGGGAACAGCGCACAAGAGCTGCAGTTTTGGAGATGCTCTGACCCAGTCGTCTAGCCGTCACAATTTAGCTCTTGTTAAACTCACTCAAATCCTTACGCTTGCCCATTTTTCCTGCTTCTAACACATTACTTTGAAGACAAAATGTTCACTTGCTGATTAATATATCTCATCCACTAACAGGTGCCACGATAGAGATAATCAGTAATATTCACTTCAGTGTCATAATGTTATAATGTCATAATGTTATGCCTGATTGGTGTATACCTGCTTTGTGAGGGGCGGCCTTAGTCAACTCTGGAGAGCTCAGCCATTTCTTCATGCTATTGTTTTAACATGACATGTCTACAACAACTAAAGAACCTTTCTAACAATACCACGATTCATCATTTTTAGGGATACTCGAACCCTAAGTAAGTAAATCTCAAAGTAAAGTTCTTCCCTTTCTTTAAATCCTCACCACAAATATCTTAGAGTCCCGCTTTTATTTTTGTTCCATATTTGTGGTTTAAATTTGTTTTTTTGTAAGGACTTGACCTGTGTACTGTGTACAAAGGCTTTGGAAGCTCCCACCCAAGCACATCATCCATTCAGAGAGCTGTGCATGTGAAAACTATGTGCAGCTTTTTGAAGGACAGATTTGAAGCCCGTCCAGTTGTTGCAGCAGACTCTGTCCCTGTGCTGTTAGTCTTATATTCAAGTCTGAATGGAGAAATCTACTTTGATAATCTGACCTGTTTACCACCCGGTGCTTCCACGGCACTTTGATCAGCTCCAAAATGAACTGACCAATAAGGGAAATATTTAACATCTGCGAGCTCAGTTGGCCTCTCTTGCCATTGCTTGGTGAATTTATCTTTTCTTTTTTTTTTCTCCTTCGACCAGCCTCTTTTATCTTGAGTAAATGTTTGCTAGTATGCAGCCCTTGTAAATCTTTCACTTTCTTGCAGGAAACTTTCCCCCAAAACTTTATTTTATAGAATAAATTCAGTGTAGTGTATTATGCTAATCATATGTATGTGGAAGTCCAATGCAAATGAAGGGAAAAGAGAAAGAGGGTTATTAATTTGTGGTGGTATTCACTCTGTGGAGCCTTGTGGGAATGAAGTCCAAGAGTCCACAGGACACCACGGCTTGACCTCGTTTTTCTTTTTAAGTTACGATCGCACGGATTTATGGGTCCTCTGCTTCAACACATGAGCTCTGAAGTGTATTCGCTTTCCTCTATAATACCTTATTGTTCTATTAATCCATGTGTTGTTCATGAATGTTCTCCCTGCAGATGGTATTCTAGGCATATGTAATTTATAGATGGTGTGGCACAGCCTCCGCAGTAACAGTGAAACACTGTGCAGTCCCTATCAAGACCCCTTCCTAACATTGAACTGATTAATAGCCTCCCACTGCTGTGCCATTCATCATCTTTAAAATGGAGACAGAAAAAAGGGACAGGAGAGAAAGGAGAAGCACAGGGAAAAAAAGAATGTGAGAGAGATCCTTTAAATCAGCCCTTCGTCTCGGTTTCTGTCCTCTTTTCTGTATTTCACCTTCCAATTTATTCTCCAAATATTCTTGGTATCTCGCTTTTCCAGACATGGTATAATTGTTTGTCGGCGTGAGTGCAGTGAGCGGCCACTCTGAAAATGAAATGCACTGTAGCCTAGAATAAAAGCTGGCAGAAAGGTGAAGCACATATGTTTTCAGCTTCTATATATCAAGGTCAGCTAGCAGTGCTCTCTTTTTTTTGAGATTCATCCAAATTAATTTGTTGTAATAAGTGAGTGTTCATGTGCCTTGGCTTGCAATTATCAAGAAATCACAAGGCTCGTTCGGGCAAATCTCAATTTATGCTTCAGATTTATTTTTCACTGCTTAATGTCAGTTCTTCAGCTAGGTTATATGGGAGCCATCAGTGGTAGGAGTGGTGCAATTACAACTCCCCATCTCCTCAAGGAGAGAATATAAGAATGAGAAATGAGCCGCAATATCATACTTTGTCCAAAGTCATTTTTTTGGCACTTCTTCCAATTTGACCAAAAGTAGGACTGCCCAAGTCCTCTAAAGAATTGGATGAGGATGTGCTTCAGCTGACAGCCAATTCTTTTCAAGGCTCAGCTTATCACAAGTATGTCCACATATCCAGTGCCCAGTGTTGGTGGCTCTGCGCTTGGCTTCAGTTCCCAGTCCCCTCTGTGCTAATGCTACGCAAACTCCATCAGCCCAGTGTGTGCTCTGGCATGCCATTGCAAATGCGCCTTCCCCTCCTCCTTTTGTCACCTTCCTCCAGTCCATGCCTGGGCCACTGCAGGAGCAGACTGAGAACCTCCAGGGCAGCTGGTCTGCATGATGGGTCCAATTCATCAAACCGGTGAGGGAGGGAGGCCCAAGGGGACCCATGAGCCAAAGGCCTGTTGTTGACTTTATTGTGATAGTTATTAAATAAACCCTGATGAGAGGGAAGCGGTAAGAATGCTTTCAACTTGCATGGTTGGGAGGTGCATTCCAGACCTGGGGCCCACACAGGAGGAGATAAAGAATGATGCGAGTTAGAAGCAGACTAAAAAAAAGTCAAAGGAAAGAAAAAAAAAAAAAGAGTTGGAGTGTTACCGGTTACCCGAAAGACGGATGACTTGCCCTAGGCCTGGGCTGAATGTCAGAATGCCCCTCGCAGTGTTGCAGTGCAGTGTCCAGCCCCCCGGCATATACAGGCTTTCATTCCCTCAGCAGGAGAAGGGACAGCTGGGAAGGAGGAGGGGCAGAAGTAGGCTGACTCTTCAGTCGAGGTATTAACCAACAGCCAACAGTTGGCATGTGAAAATCAGTTTGGTTGTTCCCCCTGCTGCTGCTCACAGTCCTGACTGCATTGTAATTGCAAGTAGCCTCTAGTCTCACAGTCCCCGTTTTCCACACCCTGCCGCACAGCTGCTGGAGGATGAGAGAGGCCAAGCCTCAAAAGACCCCTGGGGTAAAAAGAAAAAGATGCTGGAAAATTTCAGGACCAAACCCTACAATCAGGACAATGGGAAGAGTTATTCAAGAGCGTTTATTAGCTTTTTCCCATACAGTCTTATTAAATATATTTTTTCTGTAAACAGTCCCTGGACTCCTGCTGTTTGTTTATTTTGAAAGTTCATTCACACTGCTGAATGCCAAGCTTCAAGAGACGGTGCTCCAGGCATATGCTGTGATATGGGATTGAGACAGCTGTCGTGAAAGGACGGTTCTCTGATTCTGCTCTGGTGGACGAGGGTGGGGGCACACATTAGATAGGGGAGGTTTAGGTGAGCCAAGTTATTAGAGGAGTGAATTAGCCATGTAGTGCTTCATTACCAATAAACAAACCTCAAAGGCCAGCGAAACACAGATGAATTAGTGCTCCTCCCTCTTACTTTAGTTTTGGCTTGCAGATTTCTAAATGTCTCCTTAATTAAAATGGGGGTGGACAGTGATCTAACCGCCTGCATTCATAATTTTATTCTGGCTCTTTTGCTTCAAGATTCAAGACTTGTATTTCTCATAAACATAGTTCTATGCAGAATATAAATTGTAGTAAAACATAAACCTGATCAGTCACTCAGAAATCTGTGCATTAGATAAAAGGGAGAATATATATTTGATAATGAGATATGTGAACGTTATTCAATAACATGATTCAGGTTTTTTGTGTATTGTATTTATATGACCATGAAAAACATTCGTCACAAGATTCAGATTCATAAATAACCAAATTTTGTGCTTTAAGTACTTTTCACACCCCTTTATATTTCCATTCTGAGTGCGTCCCTACAATACAAAAAAAAGACAAAATACAAAAAGAGAAATTTGACAATTTTTTCCCCCCAAGAATCCTGATCAAGAAAGAATAATAATGTTTCAGTGAAGCCAATTCCACATGGGAATCCAAAGCATAATAGACTCAGCAAACTGTATTACTGAGCTGCTGTTTGGGGGGGAAAAGAAGATGCATTGCTTCCTGTCAGCTCCAACATGTCGATCTCATGTATCTGCTAAAGCTATTGAGCACAAATGCGAAACAAGTGTCCCATAAGTCCACCTTAAGAGAGTGAAATAGTCAGATGGCATTAACACAGGCACTCAGGGCAGAATAAAGTGTGCGCAGGTGAAAGCTTTTCTTTCCACATTTACAAATGCATGTTAACAAGACAAAAAGAAACCCTCAAGGATGTGAACACTGCTGTTTGAGTAACAATGCCAGGTAGTTGGCACGCAGACTCCAAAACATGTATTACAAAGAAAGCTGTCAGATTTCACACCAAGGCTCTGATTTATACTTAAAAATGATAGATATCTGATTGAGTAACAGGCTCTTTATAGAACTACATTCTTCAAAATAAAGAACATGCTTTCAGGACCAATCAGTGTAATTTACTTAATGTCAAGTTAGGAATGATGGTCAACTTACAGTTTTTCTCAGTTGCTTTGAAACGTTTCTCAGATGAAATTTTCAAAACCTCCACATCATTTAGTCACTTGTGCTCACCATAAAAACATTTCTTGTTGCTTTGGTCGAATTGCGAATGCTTTTGTACATTCATTTAATAAATTGTGTACAATTGTCTGCTGTTTCCTACATTATCAGTTGTTGTCACGTTGATCAAAATATATTATACCGGTTTCACCTGAATAGTCGTAACCCCCAAAACATCTCGGCATCAGTTCATTGCAGGTCATTGAATGCAAAATGTTTAAACCAGTTGTCATCACCTGTCATCTAAAATTTCTATTCGTAAATGTGACTCGCATTGATGAATTGTGCAGATGAATTTTGAATGTCACCAATTAAGGCGAGTGTATGGCTTCAGATCAACCAATAATCAACTAGTTCTAGGTCAAAGGTGAATCTTGTGAACCTTCAGTTGGAGAGTGCGTACAGACAGAGCAAAACATAGAATTACAATTTCTGAAAATGGATGAACAACCAATACTTGTATGGTTCATCACTGTTCCTTCCTTGGAGCACTTTTGATAGATACTGACCACTGCAGACCAGGAACTTTCCACAAGAGCTGCAGTTTTGGAGATGCTCTGACCCAGTCGTCTAGACATCACAATTTGGCCCTTGTCAAACTCAAAACATTATGCTTGCTCATTTTTCCTGCTTCTTACACATCAAATTTGAGGACAAAAATTTTATTTGCTGCCTAATATATCCCCCAAACCAACAGGTGCCATGATGAAGACATAATCAGTGTTATTTTCGTCACCACTCATAATGTTATGTCATAATTTTATGCCTGATCAGTGTATACCAGTTAAAGAACACAAATTAAAAACCATTCATAACACACATGGTGACATGCTTTTTCATCTTTTTCTTTAAATATCAAACATAAGCCTATGTTATATCCTCTATATTTCCTCCAAGTTCTTCCATTTTAACCTTGGCAAGCCACGTCTTCATGGAGCTCGCTTTATTGCAGTTTTATTGCATTATGGTGCTGGAACCAGTCTTAGATCCAATGCTCGAAAATAACAGTTCTCGAGCGGAGCAAATGCATAGATATTCTTCTCTACAACTTTGTGGCAATAGTTTGAGAAAGCACCACATATGGGTGTGACGGTCAGGTGTATATAAACATTTGGCTATATAATGTGGGTGTATAAAGAGCAGAGCAGCGTAATCAGCACGTGCCTGTCGAGGGACCACTTGAGGGGCCATTCGTACCAGAATTCATTATTTCCCCATAACTGCGTTATAGCCATCATCATCATCATCATTATTATTATTTTCATTCCACCCCCACCACTTACCGTAGCAATGACCGCACGTTTTGGACCTAATGAATTTGGAATTTAAATGCCCTCCAGAGAGGCACGAATAGCATTTCAGTACAGAAGCGAATGCCTGACCAAAGGAAATGAAATTAATGACAAAACTCTCCAGTAGGAAAAAAAAATAACTTTGTTTTACAGCTTTAGCTTTTGATTACTATAAATCACTGACACTTGAGACCTTTTCTAGTAATGCTTTAAATCCATATCAGCACTTCTACACGTTTTCTTTTAATCGCCTCTTGTGGAAAGCACGCTTTACATTTCGCAGCGCCGAGTGTGATGTTGCTATAGAAACCATAACCTAATAGAATAAGAATGTTAATTTAAACCTGTGACAGCATGGCTATCAGAACTTTTGCTGTAGAAAATCAATCAACACCTTCTGATGAATCGGGATGGAGAATTTCACTCTACCTAGAACAGAACCATGCTCTTTAAGCGAGGGCTCCCAAGAGCTCCTGTCTAGAAACGAAAGTACAAATGTACTATAAAGTGATGCTTAGGCACCAAAAAAGGACAAAAGATTTTTTGGGAAAGGACAAAAAAAATTCAACATTCACTCAATAAATACTACTACAGAAATAATAATAATACAAATAATGATAATAATAATTAGTAAATAAAGAAAAACCACAAAAAAAGAAAATTATAATAATAAGAAATTAATAAATAATAAAAAAAAAATTTAGGGTTGTAATATAAGTGAAAGTAAATTAACACTAAAACAAATAAATAATAAAAATGCATAAACACTACCATTGTAACCGTAGTCTTAAACAAATTAAAGAATTGACTCGTAAGAAAATTGACTCCAGGCTTTAATCATAGATGGATTTCCGCAGTTGGTTCATATGCAGTGTTTCATTGTACGAATGTCACACGATCTTAACAACTCGTTATTTTTGCACGCCAGACAGCTCCGTCCAGTCACTTCTGCTTTACGGTAGTTACTTTGTCGTCGTCTTGCCCCCTACCACTGCTGTGTTTTATAGCTAAGCTTCACAGGATTGACTCCTCTCTGGCGCTCAGGTGGATTTTGAAAGGCTTTGTTCTGTCTCTCCCCCTCCTAAAAACCAAATCTCACGCACCGACTCGTTCTCCTCCCACCCTGCTGGGTGCTAACTCGCTGTAAATGGATTACAGTCGACCAACTCCTCTCGGCTTTTCGTCAAGTCAGATATTTTACAAAACATGTCAGTTTGAGCATGTGCATGAGAGAGTGGAACTGCAGTGGAAAGAAGTGTGTGTGCGTGTGGTGGGTGGTGTTAAAAAGGGAGGGAGTTAAGGGAATTGAGGGAGGGTTGTGTTTATCTATTACCCATGTGAAAAGAGCGAAGGGGTGAAGGTAGAGCAGAATTGTGTCCCTCTGGCTCTGTTTTAGTGCCTCCTCGGCTCTCTTTGGCATTTTCCACACCGAGTGCTACGTTTCGAGCCTCATGCCTTTTTAATTTTTCAGCATTTTTGTTCGGTTTGCATAACCTCCTGGTGAACCCTCGCCGTTGTCAGTCTGGCACGGCGGATAGAAACCACCCCGCACCTTCTGCTTCTTCTCTTTGTACACTAGACAAAATGCCTTTGTCACATATGTAATTTGGGTGATGGATCTGATTTCAAATGCGTCGTGGACGGTAATGTACTTCACATCATCGCAGTCCATGCAACTCTCTCACTCTCTCTTTCGTGTGCGTACAAACTCGCTTTTGTCGAATTTTTCGTTCCTGGGCCCATTTTTAGCAAATCACCAGTTGCTAAGAAATTCAGCGCTCGCATAAGTACTGTTTGACTCGTGCGCGCTTGAAATAAATAGGCATTTTCATGTGTTCTGTTTAGCAAGAAAACACAATTTGTACGAATTTGCATTCCGCCGGAAGAAGAAAAAAAATGAAAAAATACACAGTGACATTGCGCGCTTGTTGCCTAAAGTAATCTGATTACAGTTCCTCATCATGTGGGCTGAGATTTGTCAGAGAGAGAGAGAGAGAGAGAGAGAGAGAGAGAGAGAGTGAGAAACAACAACCCAACGCAAATTTCTAATTCAAAAGAGCTCGGAAAGGGAAAGCGCAAAATATAATTGAGGTGGCAGCGGGTTTTGGCGCTTTATCAATAATCCGTTTGCAATTACTGCGCGTCATTTCCTTCGCATCACGGCGTTTGCGTTTTCCTTTAGAAGAAGTTTGCACCGCTGACAGCTGTTTCAACATAATTACCGCAGGGGTGAAAGACGGTTACTGATGAGGTTGGTCTTCAAATAGAGGTAACAAAATGCAGGCAGAAATGACGGAGGCGGAAGAATGAAGATAGAGAGAGACATGAGGGGGAGCGAGAGAGAGCGATTCAGTCAACGTGTTTATAATATTCAATCTGACATTTCACATTTTTAGAGTTCGGAGGCCATTTAACCCTGCCTCTCTGCCTGGTGCAATATTAATGCACTTAAAACACGAGGGCAAGAATTGCACGGGACTACTGCATGGATCATGACTACACACACACACACACACACACACACACACACACACACACACATGTACACACATACATGTACACACACTCTAGCATCGCACTAGTCACTAGGGTGTATTGTCACGTTTTATTTTGAGCACAAATTTAGCAAAAACAAAACATACTCGGATACTAATTCAAGAAACAACGATATCTAAGGCAATAAAAAATTGTTAGCGGAAGCCAAGCAGTAGTTTGTAAGTATTGAACCATTGAATTGTGATTTCTGTTGCAGATTTACTATTATGGTTGATCCAATCACTTAAGGTTATATTCAAAAAGTCACTAAAAGCAGCTTATCAGACCAGAGGCATGGCTAAAAAGGATATACAGAAAAGATGGTTATTCATAGAAAGTCCCCTCATTATCAGTTCAACATGAGGATAATGAAGCTACAAAGCAGATCCATTCAAATCGTCTTATTTATAGCCGTCATCGCTAATAACGACATCTTTTACTGTATCTGTCGTCTTTGTACACTTTGTACATTTTTGATGTAACCGGATTGTACTTTATCTCAAATGATTGTCCTAAACTTGTATTCCAAAGCATTTCCATTAAAGGAAACCTTTCTTGGTTTGATTTTGTAGCTCATGTTGTCTCAGTGAAAAGCTCCATCGACCCTTCCGCTTGACATGCACACATAGTATACATAAATATTTCCTCAGCATATATGCAGGCAGTCATACAGTATGTCATCATGCAGCCTGACACAGCCACGCACAAAAATTAATGACTCATAATTATCCTCTTTGGGCTGTATATGGTTACAGGCATGTGCTTTTTGAACGCAATGAATAATACTTCGAAACAGAATCTGGCTTAAAGGAGATTAAAGGATAAAGGTGTGCTTATTTGAAATCCCCAGCAACCCCTCAGCCCCCTCCGACTGCGCTCCACTTCCCAAAATTCCCCTTAAATACCTGCGCGTGTGCCAGAGGCTCTTGGAAGCGGCATGGAATTTTGATTTGTGGGGAAGCAGGAATGCAGAGGGAGGGAAGCAGAGCGTGTGGAAGTATCTGCATAATGTGTGAGGGCGAGACAGCGAGAGAAAGTGCAAGCATTAAGCGTGCGAGGAAGGTGAGCAAGTCGGGAAAGACCGAGAGCGATGCGTAACACTCGAAACCCGGATGGAAAGCATTACGAGGAGTTGAAGCAACGGTGATATTGCACATATCCTCCTGCCTCACCAGGCAATTAAAAAAACAACAAATCAGTTTTTAATACATAACATTATCACCTTTTTTTCCCACCAGCTAACAGAGAATGTTTTCAGACCATTTGGGATCTCTGTTATCAGACTTAGACTGCTTATGTATAGACTTAAAACTATATCACAATCTTTTATAATTAAAATATTTTGCACTCTATATATATGCATATGATAACATTCAACAGTGTTTTTTTAGGGTTCCAAAGCCTGTTGGCATACAATCTGGACTGCCGTTGACTTAAAAAAATAAATTAATTAAATTAAAAAAAAAAAAAAAAAAAAATATATATATATATATATATATATATATATATATATATATATATATATATATATATATTATATATATATATATATATATATATATATATATATATATATATATATATATTATATATATATATATATATATATATATATATATATATATATATATAAAATCTTAATCCTGAGCATACTAATTAAATGAAATAAAAAAGAATAATATGAATGCTATTAAAAAAATAAAAGTCCACAATACTCTCTTTCATTTTTCATAATGTACTCACATGGACCAGGGAAGAAAGATCAGACATTTCCTCAAACTCAAGATTAAACCATCCTTAATGCTAAGAAAATGTTCTGCTAACCTAAGCTCCTTAGTTCAGACTTGTTTAATACTGTTAAGTATGTGAAGGTTCTGGGAAACAAAAAGAAATGAAACATAAGATGACCACCAACACCCCAAGAGATGTACAGTCAGTAAGTCCACTTATCATTGGATGATGACGTCACCAACAAACAACCCCTGGCCTGACCCTTCTGTCAAAGTGATATATAAAATCCTGAGTAGCGTTTGGTCCACTGAGACCCCCCTTCACCCCCTCTCCCCCTCCACACACAGACTCGCACGTCTAGCACATCCCTGTTCCATTATCACCTTCTGATGGCTCAGCCATAATGGAAGTGACAAACAGACAGCTAATATTGAGCATTAATATTTCATATTTGCAGGAAAATCTATGCACGTCTCGCTCGTATGTCTTCATCTCGCTCTCCCACAAGTGTCACATTTGCTCTATTGGTCAAGCTAATGAATGCACTTTTTTTCGGGGAGACAAGGAGCCACGTATCCGTTTTTGGACAACGCAATTTACTTTTCCACTTTGGGCTTAAAGTGTAGGTGGCCATGATGTCAAATCATCTCTTCTCCTACACCACTATTCATAGACAGTGTGGCTTAGTCGTCGTAATAGGTATTTAGGATTTTTATGTTTCCCAGAAAGGCTAAGTGCACTGTTTTCTGTGGCCGGGGAACGTGGGCTGGGTTTGCAATCCTTTGCCAGTAATTGCACACTGACTGGAGAGATCGGTATCTTCTCTCCCTCTCTCTTTCATTCTCTCTCTGTCTCTTCCCAACTCCCCCCTTATTCTTCATTTGAGAAAAATGGCAAGCTTGACAAAAAATGACGATGTGGTTCTTGGCGTGGTTTTAGGAGTTGCGAGTTTAACCAAGGAATGGTAAAACTGTCTCTTTATTTAAGACCCACCTAATCTATACCCCCCACCCATGTTAGATGGTATGACACTCTTTGCACTGGGTGAATTAACCCCTCCTGAACTCGACATGTTAAAATGGGGGTGCTCGAGTGCTTGTCTTTCTCAGGAAGACAAACCATTAGGTGGCGAGAGAACAGAGCAAGATGGCAGCTGCCAACCAGATAACAGTGTCACACAAGTACAGGTGGACTTTCTCACCATGAGACTTGCTAATCCACACCCTGGTCACGATTCTTAACATTCCGCTACTCTAGCTACAACAACCTTTATTCAGTCAGTGCTTGGCTTAAACTGAATTAACACCCAGATTGGATTTCCCCCTAATGCCACACTTAATGGTAGAAAATGGTGAGTGACAAAAGAAGCACTTGATGCTTTTCCTTGTTGGTGCAAACAGCAAAAACTAATCACATTTTTTAAACACATTGCAGATGCACTAAGGAAGGTCAAATTAAAACATTCTTTGGGAAGTGGTAGCTTGACGGTTAAGGCTCTGGGTTACTGAGCCAAAAGGTTGGGTGTTCAAGCCCCAGCACTGCCAAGGTGCCACTGTTTGATCCTTGAGCGAGACTCTTAACTTTCACTGCTCCAGGGGGTGCTGTATCGTGGCTGACCCTGTGCTTTGGCCCCAACTTCCTAATACAATAGGATATGCAATTAATTAATTTCACTTTGCTGTAATGTACATATGACAAGTAAATGTATCTTATACTTACTTGCAAAAACACTGTAATGTCAAAATGCTAAATATTTACTAACCCCAAAAAAACTAAACACGTTCCACACGTTTCAATCATAACAATGGAGTTTTATGGTACATCTTTTTGTCTCTAGTTTTAGGCTTTCCTTTTTCCTCACTCTCTCCCACTCCATGTCTGAAGACAGTGGATTTCAGCGTGCTTGTCGCATGTAGGCTGGAAACAGGATGTGTGCTGTTGCGATTTGTCAGCCCGTTTGAGTGACGGAGCACTGATGAGGCCTGTGCCTGCGTGGATTGCGAGCAGCGAAGGATATCATCACAATGATATCAGGAAGAGAAGGCGAGAGGGGGAAAAAAAGAAGCCTATCTTATAATATGAGTAATATGACCCAATTTCCTGCCATGCTTCATTAAAAAGCCAACGTAACGTCTCTGTGATCACATTAATTTCCTAACAGCTTTATTTAATAAAATAGGACAAGAACTTGTGGGCTATTAGCATAATATGGAAATCCTGGTCATTACCGATGTGTAATGTATGAACTGAAACCAAGCGCCAAATAAAGAAGCAGCGGGGAGAGCAGGAGAGGCACTGTTGATCCAATATTGAGAGCTGATTAGCAATAGGGAATTGGAAATTAGCCTAAGAACCAGCATGATGACGGAAATCAAAAGACACGGAACGGTCCCTCTGTTTGGCAAAGTGCTAAAGCCGTCAGGAGCCTGCCTGGCTCGGCGAGCCTGCCGTATGCGGCGTGTAAATAACTAATTAGAGCCAGTAGCAATTTCCGTGATCTGCAAATGACTGGACGAGGATTGGGGGTGCGGGGAGGGGGGAGGACAACCCGCTGCACTCCTCCTCCCTTAGCTCTTCCTTCTACCGCTCTACTTTCATCTCCCCTCACTTATGGAGACATCTCATCTGGCTCCCTGCCTCTCCCCTGTCCCCTTTTTGCACTATCGTTCTCTCGCACGCAGTCTTCTCATTTCCGTGCCACTTGGTCCCCGCTGAGAAGAGGAAGATTGTTACCTACTACGCATAAAGAAAAGGTTGGAAAATTGCAGGCAGTTGATAAAGCAGTAATAGAAAACCTTCTTCACGTGGGATCGTCTTTATAGGGTGCACAAGCACCCAGGGGGTCTTCAGTGCAGTGTTGGGTTTGTGCAGAACTGGTTTGAGCTTCATTTTTAATAAAAAAATGTTTACTGGCAGAAGTCGTGTCCCCGACACCAGTTCTTGTGAGGTGTTACTTCACAGGCCTGTCTAATCATGGTCAAAAGACAGCATGCCGAACTGCCTAGTGACTTCACATGTACTTGTTGTTCTATTTGTGTTGAATTTAGCTAAGTTGCTATACAACAATGCCCATTTTGGAAGTCACAGTTAGCTAGCCAGTGATAAAACTTTACCTGTATTGACCAATTTACCCAGAGATTCCAGCCTTGATGTGGTTATAATCTACTGGCCAACAGTTTGATGCCAAATTGTCACTGTAACCTATTGGACCACAGTTGTTGGCCAGAATACCCCTGCCATAGCCAAGATGCCACTGTAATCATTTAGTTAATGGATTCAAGCCAGAATTCTTCTGTAAAGAGCCCACAGTTTCTGGCCAAAATGCCACCATTACCAGGCCATAGTTTCCAACCAAAATGCCACTGTAATGTTCTGGACCACAATTGGATGTCAGATTGTCACTATAACATATTGGGCCACATTTTCTGGGCCATCCAAAATGCCACTGTGAACAGTTTGGCCTTTGTTTCCAGCCACAACGCCACCGTAACCAATCCAGACCCAGCATTTTTACCAAACATGCTTTGCTTTTTTTTCATTAATCCTTAATCCTTAACGTATTTGATACAATGTAAGATAAAATGAAACCAAAATGTCTTAACATATCTTTCTATTTAATCAGGTAACTTGATGCAGATGCTAGAGCACCCAAAGCCTATTGCTTTAAAATGATTTTACAATGCTACATTAAACCCAAGTGCTTTGCATCGCCTTCTTTAATTGATTTCTTTACCTTGTTGGATGTAATACACCCTAAGAAAAACCTTCCACTTTGCTTTTGCATTGGAAGGACTAGCCAGTGATCCATTTCTCTTCGTTTATAATCAATGATGAGCTCTCTTAGCGAGGAGACAGCACTGCTGTTGATGATTTATCGATTTTGTTGGAGCCATACAGCGTGCATGATAATGAGCAATTTAATACGTCGCAAAGCCGCGAACGCTGAAGTGTTCTCAAATTATTATAACACCGCCTCAGTGCCTTTCCATCGACTTGCTACTTTCCCAGCTATCTTTTTATGTGGTTTCACCATGTTGAAAGCCACACTGGAATTACCCCCATCTGCTTACAGTCGCTGGAGTCGGTGGATGAATGTTGTTAGCAGATTAGCATGGTGGCAGCAGCCAGATGAGTTTTTACACACTTTACATGGTGTTTAAAGGCTGGAGTTGGTTGCCACAATATAGTGTGTGCATTTGTCAAGCTTTTTTAAAAAGTGATCTGTGGCTTTTTCTAGATTCACACTATTGCAACATCTGGACCTCAGATACTTTACTGTTTCTCCTCTATTGTTTGTACATTTGTTTCTTCATTCACAAGTGTATATGTAGCGGCTGAAAGTTTCAATGTCATTTTGTTGTCTAAAAGCTTGGACAAAATATTTACAATGTCCTCCAATTTGGAGAGGACAGCTACTTCTGGATTCATCCTGGGTGAACCTTGGCACCTTATGTTTAAATCAGGAGGTCCTGACTGAAGTGTGTGTATTTATAATTCTGAAGTAATGCTTTTTTGTTTGCCTTACAACAATATCTGTTCATGTGGCTGCAAGTGTTGAATTAATAGCAGTGTAGCAGGGGAATGTTTTCTGAATTATATTCCCGGCATTTTTCAGATCAGCCGAATCTAGCGCCTTTTCAAATGCGAACCGTTTTCAGCAGTTGTGTTGTAATACCGCTAAAACATGCACTTGCATATCAGTTCTAAATGCACTGAAAGAACTTTCCGCTGCATGACTAATTCCTGTTGTGCCCAAAATGTCTCGTTTCTTTTCCGTGAGCCATGGTTTACTTTTGTCTTTTAAGAAAATAAGTCTATGTCAGAAGAAAGGTAGGTGACAGGCTACATACCAGAGAACTTGTACTCATTACTGTTTAAACAAACTTGACAAGGGGAGGGAAAAAAATCCCCCCAGTGCTACCCAACCCTTTCAAAAAGCCATTACCAGGATGAGAGCAGGGTGATGGCGAGGAGGCCAAACAACGGTGTCACCATTACTGATGGACATGGAACTCACACCACTCTCTTCTTTTTTCCCTTCCTCCCCCCTTCTATCCTACTCACTACTCCTTTGAGATGAAGAGCTTTGAAGACTCAGAGGTAGATTATATGGTCTTTAGGGGTCGGGGCCTGTCAAAAACCGGGAGCTTTGTGAGCAGTTCCAGACTTCTGACAAGCTGACCTTTCATCCCTAGTAAACAGAAGCCAAATTTCAGTATTTATCTCTTTGAGAGGGTCTGGGGAAGGGAAGGAGGGAGGGCTGCTTCAACAAAAGCAGCCTAGAAAAGGTTTATACTTTAAGGTCTTTAGGGGAACAGAAAAAAGGGGCGGTGAGGTTGTTGTAGGGGTATGTGCTCACCTATATATATATATATATATATATATATATATATATATATATATATATATATATATATATATATATATAGGGGTGAACGGTTTAAGTATTTGTACCGAAAGTTTTCGGTACAGGGCTTTCGGAATGTAATCTGTTTTATGTGCAGAACATAGTTACAATCTGAGTTTCCGAGTTCCCTCAGTAACATATTAAGTGGCGGACCGCAAGTTCAGTGTTTAGCCTCCATCTCGCACTTTGAGTGCATTTTTTGAATTATTATTATTAATTAGAAAACAACACAACAACGCCAGTGATATTACAAAAAATGAAACTAGAGTTAGCGCAGTGTCCCTGTGGCTACTCACTCCGTACTGGAAATAGGATTTATTTTGCTCATGCATGAGAAAGCTAAAGAATCCATAGCTATAGGGTTAGCTGCTGACCCATGGTGGACGAAGTACACAAAGCATGTACTTGAGTAAAAGTAGAGACAAACTCAATAAAATATTACTCCAGTAAAAGTAAAAGTGCTCCCTTTAAATCTTCACTTGAGTAAAAGTACACAAGTATTTGCATTCAAATGTACTTAAATACTGGGATTTATTATTGCTATAATGTTCCTATTATCATTTTTATCACAAGACTGGTGCTTAATCAACTCAGTTTATGTGCAAAGACTCTAATGTTCTCTCTGCACACCAATATATTAATGAAATGATATTAATAAGTGAAAAACACTGATTAATATCTAATAAATTATCATGAGTCCAAATTAGGTGTCTTCGAGTCAGAATCATTTATTCCTCTCTAAATGTTCTGCTTGCTGTTCAACTGATGCTGAATTGTATGTTCGTGCTAAGCAGATACCACCAAGCGGCAATGGTGGGTTTAACTTGAATGACGCCCTGAGTGAACCACGCTGGGACCCAACCCCAAACTATGTATTGCATTCATTCGATGTATTACATTTTATTTTTGTAAAATATAATAAAGTATAATTTTCTATATTATTTTTAACCAAGCAGACATTTAATTAAATACATTTGATTTTAAAATGTTAACTCAAAAATATTTATAAAAAATGTTGATAATAATAAACTGCGTAAATAAAAAATGACAAACACGTTTTTTTTTATGTTGTGCATTTTTTCTCCCTGACCGTACTAGCAAATTTTTGTACCGTTACACCATTACAGCACAGACTTAACTCATTTAGTTTGAGATGATGACCTTCTGCACCAGTGTTGAGAAAGCACCAGGAAGGACTAACGAGTAAAGCGAGTGATTGATTTCACCACTGGTTTTATCAAAAGGTGTTTAAACAGCATTGTGGAAAAGTCATTCAACACCCTTTGCTTCTTGTACACATCCTTATAATTTTCTAATTACTACTACCTGCAACAGTGAGGGAGAGACCAGGGGAGACAAGTGAAGTGGGATAAAAGAGGGTGTAAGAGGGGGGATGCACATGAAAAATGAGCTCAGCAAAGTGGACTGTGTCCTTTGCTAGCGGAAATTACATTACAGTTATTGTTGACGCTGCATCAGTAAAGGCCGTCCCAGTTTTTTTTATTATTATTTAATGCATGGTCTGCATCTTAACCCTTCTTTTTTCTTCTCCCACCATAGACCTCCAGTGACAGACCTGGCCTTTGCATTCGCGACACGATTTCCAGTCTGTGTCTTGGGTTTGCGTGTAAATGATTAGATCCATGGCTGGACTAACTCGGCCAACTCATTTGCAGTTTGTCTGAGGTAAATTACGGTTCAATTATAGCTACCAGATACCGGGAGAATGCTGAGTCGCTGAGTCAAATGAGCACTCTGCGAGGTATACGTGTTTCAGTCCAGCTATTGAAGGCTAATAGAGACGTGACAGGAAGAAGATTGAAGCTGAGCAACCAAGAGAGAGAGGGAGAGGCTGAGGAAAGGACCTGACGCTCTTCAAAGCGATGTGGTTCTGAAATTAGAGCCAGGCACAAGTGATCACACGTATTATAATTAGAGAAAAGACCATTATCTTGCGTAGATGTTTTCCTTCACCGGGCAGCAGAGTATTTGCCTTGAGGATTTTCGGCCGTAAGTTAATAATAGAAGTGTTCAGGTTCATTAAAGAATGCACTTCCGAAGGACTGGATCTGTAATAGGAAAAAGTGTTCGCAGCTCTCAGCACACATACATTCCGAGTCATGCCGCACTTTCTTTCTTTCTTCTCCGCTATGTCTTGTTGCACTCACACTTGTATTCACATTCTTTATCTGCACTTTCCTAAGACCCAAGATTAAGCCTTGTAATGAATTTAGAGTCTCTCTCTGTACAGTTAAACGGCAAAGCAACCGAAAGGAAATTAAGTCGGGCCGAATTTATCTCCGGCGTTGTCGCTGTTTCTGCTTTTCGGAATGAACACATTTATTAAACCAATGATTTGAGACGTTTCCTTATTAATTGGCAAAAGCGCTCAAATGCGTTTGGTGGGAAAATGTGTTTGAAATGGAACCTGGGGCTGTTAATTAGCAAACAAAATCACCCCACTAGGTCTGAAGGCACATCATCGTTGTAGGTTAATAGATCAAGCGTGTGGAAAAAAAAAAGAGAAGAAGCTCATATCGCATCTAGCTGTGATAGTTACTGAGATCCCAACGGAGGCGCTGGTAGGGTTGAGTTGGGTATGTCTGGCGGCATCGCCGGCTTACGTAGCACTACAATCCAAGGCTTTTACTTGTCATCATGTGTCAGTTCAAAGGCAGCTGGACCACGAGGCACGTTGAGGACTAAATATGTGGGGGTGAAAGGTTTGCATCCAGGGGGCTCAGAATTAGCCATTAGAAATGCTTCGCTAAAAGTAGGAGGTGCTAACGAGAAGAGAAGTCCACCAAGCCCTGATTGAGCTGCAGCTGGCAGACACGTCAACAGCAGCCACTCTAGTCTGGACTTTGTAAAAAAGTGTAGCCTTGATGGCCACATGTCTTTCATTAGTCAAGGGCCACGTGCACTCTCAGAGGTCCGCTGGCGGGTGTGGAGGTGAGGGGAAACTGAATGATTTTAAATTAGGTGCCACTTGTCAACAAACAAATAAGTTGCCAGAAGGCATTGGCAGGGTTTCACCCGACGGATGAATCATGAAGCTTTATCTGAATTTTCACTCCACCTGTTTAAAAAATCCTGTCCAATCTAGTTAGCTGGGCTAGGTGGTCTTTTTATTGGACTCATTACCTTCTTTTGTGCTTGTTCTCTTAGCAAGTCCCCTTTTAACACTGTATTCTCCACCCCTTCCATCACCATCACTACCAATACCTCCACATACCCCTGCAGGCTTGACCAGTCATCTAAGCTAATGGAGGCACTTAAAGCCCTTTTAAATCCCAACAGTTCTGCTTAACCCCTTATTGATGCTCTCTTTGCTCCTTGGCCTGTGGGCAGTTGAGGGGGAAAAAAACGAAACAACATCTGTGTGGCTGTTTTTCACATTGTCAACCAACGGCAATAAAGCAAAAAAAAACAAAAAACCTTGTAGCAAAATGCCATTATCTACTCAGACTCATAAACTGGGTTCAGATTGGGGTAACACTGTTAAGGATTCGCTCATGAAGTTTAACATGAGAAACGAACTACCTGCGGAAGAAAGGAAGTCCATAATGGCTTTTCATCATGTTAGCCAAGAGGATAGGGAGCACTTTAAATGTAAAAAGAAATTCCTTGTCACAAGGACTACAGTTTTTTAACTATTTAAATGTTTGGTAATACTTTATTCAACATTTGAAACCAGGCAGTTTAAAAACCACAGATCTAAGAGCTAAAAATCACGGGAAAGATTTAAGTGCATGGAAATGTGAAGCCAGAATTAGAATTTGAAATGGTGATAATAATAATGATTATTATTGAAATAAATAAAATATATAAATTAATAATAAATGAATGAGTTAACTCATTTATTAATCAGCAATAAAACAATTATTCATAATAAAGATTATTAGAAAAGATTATAATATAAATAAATAATTTGTTCATAAGAAAATGTTATAATTAATAACAATACAATAATAATAAAATAATGATACCACTACTACTAATAATAATAACAATCAATAAAATAAACTAATTAAGTAATGAATTCATAATTTATAATGAATGAATTAATAGAAAAATATTTGCAAAATTATAATATAAATAATAAATAATTAGTTAATAAGTAAATAAATATTATTATAAATAATAATAATAAAATACTACTACTACTAATAATAATAATAATAATAATTATTATTATTAGTAGTAGTAGTAGTATCATCATCATACAACTGTGACTGTTCATTCACAGTCTAACAGATAAATGCTCAGGACAGCTTGTGGCGATGGTGAACAATGAACAGGTACATTACTCTTCATCACAACCAAGCGACACAGGCCACCAACTCACAACTGGAAATATTAATGCTTTAAAGAAGAGTTTATCAACAAACACAATTGTACAAGCTATTAGCAGATATGCAAGTTTGGAAAGCTTAATGAATCCAAAATATGAGTAGTTACATATCACATGTATCCATAAGTACATGCGTATCCATGAGTACGCGACCTTCTCGCTATCAGACAAGGTGAACATATGTTCCACATTAGGCAGACATTAAATTTAACCCCATAAATCCAGCAAATGGAATCAAAACAGAGGTGCCTATATCGAGCCTAATTCAAGCCAGTTCCTGAAACACGTTTCCTGTGGAGGAAACACAAAACTACAACTGAATGGGGTGTGGGGTTTGAGGGGGCGACGGAAGTCATAAGCATAAACAAACGTTTGCATTTTGAATTCGCTACTGACCGTAGCTTACCCCAAACTGTCACCTAAAACCTGAATCGACTGGATTTAAGATCTCATTCAATCCACTCATGAAGTTTTTTCCTGAAAAAGTGTTACTTGTTTCTCAAACCCACAAAAGTCAAACTCATTAATTTTGAATTCAAACAAAAAAAGAGCATTATTAAGCTGGATTTTCAAGACAAAGGAAGTAACACACTTTGATTAGGAACATGTCGGCCGTTGTGCTCATTAAGGCATTTAATTGCTTATTTGCATGGATTGTAGTGATGGAAGTTTTTCATACACAGCATGAGCCTCATTTTCTGCATACAGCATCACACAATAGCCGCTAGATTTGTATTTTTTTTTAAATAGAAAAATCCAGCCGTAAAGGCTGTGATGAAAAAAACGAGGAGGAAATTCTTACATAACAGTTTGGTTAACTGCCATTACATGAGTAAACAGAGCACATGTGGTGGCTTGGGAAAACCTTTCATATGGTGAAACTGTGGATTTAATTAATTAATTCTAGAAAGTAAAGTTGTAGTATATCAAAGCTTTAAAAAAGAAACAACAGGGTGTTTGAAGACTTTATTCCAGTTCCATTAAAAAATTGTAAATATATATATACATACATCTGTTGCATAAATAAAACATAATCAACTCTATAATTTTTATAAGTAAGATATAATTAGCTTGAATAAAAACATGATCACATTGTTAGTCACAAAGCCTATTTTGGAAGCAACATAAGCCAGCGCAACCAATCATATGCCATTATAATACCTTTCATAAACAAATTTTCCAGACAGTTTATACTGAATTCAAGCATATAAATATGTGATAACTGTAGATTGTATTACACGTAACACAGTAATAATGCGAAAATGTCCTCTGTCATCGAGTCGAGCGATCGTTTTGCGTGTACTGTTCAAAGCTCTCTTTTAAAAATTTATTCAGGTGCAGATGACAGGCTTTGGGCCTTAATTTTTCGAGCTTAAATAAAAAAATAAAAAACCACGGGCGGTGGATCGTACATGAGGGAAAAAAATTCAAAGAAATTTCAAGTCCTTGGTGTTATTCAACCTCCAGCCTTTCTGTCTGAGGCGATGGATTGATGCATATGTGACCATATTACTTGCATTAGCTTTGACATCCACCATCAGCCAGGAAGCACTTGTCTTCATTTTATTGATTTTTTTTTTTGTCCGGCATTTTCAAAGTAATGACTATTTGGCGCATTACTTGATAAGCGCCTTATTGAATTGCCTGTCAGAAATCATATGCATAAAACCCCGCCGATGAATTAAGGAGAAGAAAAAATAGCCAAAGAGAAGCATATATTAGTTGACTGCCAGGACGGGTTTATTAATGGATTCGGTAATGGCATTAATAGAGTTTGAATTTTTTTCCTTTTCAAGAGTAAACTTGCTTTGTTTGCATCATTATCAGCAGTGTGCCCAAGTGTTGGAATTCTGGAATCATCTGAACCAACAGCATCAAGCGACCTGCATCAAGACACACAGATCCTGTGCAGTTTTCATTAGATTTAATCCGATTCGGATAGAACTTTGAACATGACTCACTGCCACAAAGTACAATGAAATATCTGACGAAATGTTCAGAGGAACCAGAACCAATGTCGGATTTAAGGGGGTCTAGGCCAAGTCGAGATAGAAAGCAAGTCTAAATCGATATAAAGACCAATAACTATTAAATTCTTTTCAAGGCCCCCTTTACTTCAGCAAGTTGGCATGATTCATTTATTGCCCAAGGTTTATATTTTCTAGATGAAGGAAAAGACTAAATGAATTTGAGATCAAGATCAAAACCCAAAACAAGTACAAATGGCAATAAATCGAAATCGGTACGGAGGAATTAGTTTCATTTCAGAACATTCTGGCAAATTAAATCCTACATACCTATAATATAGCTTCTAAATCTTCTACAAACTATATGGTAGAATCATAAATGTTGAGTATGAGCAGGCTGCTGGTAAGAGCTGAACTGCTCTCCTCCCCGGAGTTTGAGTCAAGAACGTCGATGCCTTCACACGCTCCTTTATTTACTACTTTCTCTAATCCTTCATTGAATTTTCCTTGTTTTAAAGTCTCCAGCAGCATGAAATCCTCCCACCCAGCTGCTCAGTGCCTCAGGGTCACCTTCACAAAGCTCGACATACTTTGTATAAAGCTCATCATTTTTTGGTTGCACAGGAGTTATTTTTTTTCCACACAATAGATCATCGGGGGCAATAAAAAGCATAACCGCAAAGTATTCATGCCTGAATGACAAAAAATGACATTTCGCTTTTTAAACATCTTAAGTGCTGAGACATCTGCTCACACACCCGCTGTCTGTTCAATTTTTTCCCGTATTTTTTAAGATTTGATGCTTATTATCTCAAGCGATATGTGACGGAGTGAAATTGGAAGAGAAATGTGATATTAAAAGAGATTAAGGAAGGTTTTTGATTCAGTGACAACACAAGCAGCATGAAAAAATACCTCCCACTCAGTTGCTTCGGTGACCTTTACAGGGCATGAAATTCTCTGCTTAAGAATGATAATTTAATGTTTGACTTTTTATTATGATTTTTCTTTTAACCAAGCGCTAAAATAAAAAATAAAGAATAAAGGGAAATCTGATGGGAAATTCGTACTCAGTGCACCACCTCGAATGCTTTCAGATCTATCAGGAGAAGCCCTTGGCTGCGTTTATGAAGCATCTTCAACATTCGGTTGCCTTGATACCAGACTTATGACTGCTAGACATTTTGAAATGGATAAATGAAAACAAAAGGTCTTTTGGAAATGCGCTCGAGCGCGGAAAATAGATGAATGTCCTGTATGCTGATGAGAGAATGTTGGCTGAATGCGTGGATTTTTGTGGGAAGCGCCGTACGCGCTACAGACAGTCCGGTGCGGAAAGCGGTTCTAGGAGACGGAGGGGGAAAGCTTGCTGACCCATGGCAAGGTTCAATTAGCATTTGCAAATTACACCTGCTCTCCATGCTGCCATGGTAAGCGTAGAGTGCCTGCAAAGCCGGTGGGCACAGCAGAGAGGGGGCATGGGTGGGCGACGGGGGTGAGATGTTGTCGGTGTTATTGCATGGCTGTATGAAATATTAAAGTGGCAGGGCTGCCTCTCAGAGTCTCGTCGCTCATCAAAAATAGAGCAAGGAACAACAGAGGAGGGGGAGAAAGAGAGAGAGAGTGTGTGTGTGTGCGTGTGTGTGTGTGTGTGTGTGTGTGTGTAAATGAAGGGAAGACCGAAGCAAAGAGAAAGCCGGGGGCGCACCGCCCAAACTATAATGAGTTTAACCTTCACCCTCATCCCATCCAGATAGCAAATGACCTAAGCAGACGTTCTTCCTTTCACTCCCAAGAAAAGAAAGGATGAGGAAAATAAAGTCGTGCTTTATCAGCAATACTGACATCTAACCTGACATTTGTAAAGCCCATCTTTTTTTTTTACTCAGTCCTGCACACTGGCCTTTCTTGAACAATAATGTATTTAATACATAACTCTATTTGAATTCAAGTCTTTTTCATTCCTCCCCTCAGTGCACACTTTATAAAGGGCAAAATCAAAAAGCAGCCCCTTAATTAAGCAGAGCGTGGACTTCAAAGTGGACAATTTGTTGTCTGTTTCTCCATTTTGCGCCGCTCGGGCTCGCACGGCAGGCGAACAGATGATGTCTGATGAACTGTTTGAAGTGAAGAATGCGCTGCAAAATGCCTCGTATGAACAAAATCAGCGGTATAATTATCACTCTGTCAGCGTATCATTTGCAAAAATTGGAAGGCAAACAATTTGCTACTTGGGGTACTTCCTCATGCGTGGCTGCCGCTAAAATGGAAACAACACTCGATATTTGCACATCCACATTCAGACATTGTACTGAAATAAAAAAAAATGTGCTGGGAAATAGCCCATATTTATTGTACAATTCTGATGTGGCTTTTGTGGTTATGAGCAAATGAGCTTTGTCATGCAGGGACGCATATATGTCCAGTGGACATCCTTTTGAAGCAACTCTTTGTGGGTGTTTGGTTGAAAGAGGACATATGGCAATACAATATGACAATATCCAGTATTCCTGTTTTGAATCATGCTGAAAATACAGTACATACAGTACATTTTAAGCAAAATGACAAATATCTCTTGTGGCCTGAAAAGGCCAGTCATATGTTTTTTAAATCTACTGGCGTTCCTGAAATGGAATGTATTATATTTATTTAATTATTTATTTATTTTGTATGTTACTCAACCACATGCATCCAAATTTCTGGTGAAAACTTGTGAAAAAAAATTTGAATTCACAAGCAACTGTGATTTTTTTATTTGTTTTTATTGATTTGGTGTAGCATGTACAATAAAAAATAAATAAATAATAAATATGACTCTGAAAACTGTTTAATTTTATACCTCAATTATTTTTTTAAACAGCAGAGAATTGCACATAAAAAAAAAACTTTAACAAATAACCGGGAACACAAATTCAATCACACAAGACTCTTTTTTTTTTTTTTTTCCAGCTGTATTTTTTTGTGTAAAAACATAATTTTAGGTATTTATAGGATCAGAATTCAACTAAAGCGATTTTTTTGTAGACTTCCACACTTATTAGTCATTCTTTTCAACCTTTGTTTATCTAATAATCTGTTTTTTGAAAAATATAATTCAAGATATTTTTTGCTTTTTTTCAAAGGAATAAAATAACATGCTAATTGAAATCCTGTGCCCTCATAGAAATGTGTATGTATATTTCTGGTTTCTTCACTTCATAGGTCTAAAAGTATGAGAACACTAGAGTGTCTGCCCTCTGAAGGACAATTTTTATTGGAGATTTAAATGGAAACTGTCACTTAAGCTCCATTTGCGATTTTTAGGCTGCCGGATGGCACCTGGGCATTGGGTTACCAAGTGGCCCCACACTGTCCGACCGAGATGTCGTGTCTCACCTCCGGGCAAACACTGATGGGAGGTAACATCAGGTCATTGTCAAGGATTCGCTAACACATTGAAACAAATAGGCTAACTCTTGTAAACCTTCATGTGACTATAACCCCCCTCATCCACCCTAATATTTTAAGGACACACTACATTTCTGTCTCATGGCAGAATGCTGGTAATGTTTAAGACTCGACACAGAAGAGAGCAGAGAAGAATGGTTAGTAAGAGCATCCCAGGGTGCCACAGCCTTTCTCCTGCTCACTTGATTAGATGTGTGGTCTTCGGCAGTCTGGAAATCTCAAAGGCCACCAGGAGACGCGTTCAGGCAAAATTGCATTTATACTGCATGGCCTTTTGGTTCTCGGATACCACTGACATGTCTATCATCATGTACAGAAACAGGCTATTGCTTGGAAGGGGTGGGGGTTGTATACGCAAGCCCATCTATTGCCGCAACCCTTCTTGGCTTCAGCTGTTGCGCTGAATTATATCAAGCAACGAATGGCTTGGCGTGGTAGCAATAATCACAGTACAGTGGGTCACACGCACTATAAACAGTTATAGATCCTGAAGGACTATGAGGTGTGGGCTGTCCTCGCCATCGTGTTCTATTGCCTTTTCGACCATGACTGTGAGATGGCGGCCGTGTGTAGGAGGACTAGTGGGAGCTAAGCCTATCGATCAGCAAAATTACAATATAACAGCAACTGTAATCTTGTGCGATGGCTGTTTGGATGAAATATAGTTCCTCAGCGAGTGTATATTCTCCGTGTTGGTGAGAGGAAATACGATTTCACGTTCGTATGTTGTGCTTGGTGATTTTGAAACAAGGAGACCGTGTGGTTCCAGTTGTTTGCAAGCCGTAGGTTTTTTTAATCCTCATTCTTGATTGAACTCTTTTTACGGCGGAGGTTCTCAAATGAATCGCGTTCACTGTAAAATTTCCACAGACTCCTTTGGTAACTAAAAACAAAAGTTTTACCTTCACACAACCCACTTTGAGAACCACTGCTTCAAGGCATTTAAAGGAACAGTGAATAGCCATAGACACCAAAGGGCCTGGATGAATGCTGTACAGGGTTTTAGGCCTTAATCCACTCCCACTATCTCGCTCTCTCTCCGTCTGGCCAGTATTCTTTTTGCGATTAGAGCTCAAAAGTTATGATAATGTTTAGTGTATTCGCCGCTTGAGCTGTTCGCTGGAGCAGATAGTGCATTAATCACAGCTGTCTTGGCTGCCTGCCGCTGCCTGGTCGCACATCTCCCGCTGCATCTCAGGCTTGCCTAGCGCTTGCCTATTAGAATAGCCCCACTCTGCAATAATTGAAGTCCCAATGTCCCACTGTCACCGTCTGTCAGTCACTGTGTGTGTGCATTTGTGCACGTGTACATTTTTCCTAAGATCTGCAGCAAATGAAGCCCATTTTAGGTTTGCCGATGAAGTCAGCATTATTTTACTCAAGAGCTCAGACAGATGCCATCACACCAGGCATCTCCCAGCAAGAAAGCTTTATGAGAGGAAGTGCAGGCGTATGTGATAGTTATCCATTCCCAGGTTCCTCCATGATTCAAACACCGAGCGGTGAGATCGCACCGAGCCACATAAATATTCAGGGAGGCAACGTACCACTGAGGACACTAGCAACATCAGTGCACTGCAGGAAGTGCTTGGGGATATCAGGATTGGAAACTTAAAGCATCGATATGGTCTTCGCCTCAGGACCTTGACACTTTCACTCATCTTTACTTGATTCATGGCATACAGATGAACATAAGGCGTGGTTATGAAATATAATCTGGAATATTTTTATTCCACTTTTTCGGCCTTCCGACTTTGAAGCTGTACGTTTTGTATGTGTGTGTGTGTGTGTGTGTGTGTGTGTGTGTGTGTGTGTGTGACTTAGTGACATCAAAGGAAAAAAGTGTGAGACACCAACGCTTGGTTCAGGCTTTTACCAATTTCTATGGCAACCCAGGTCAACTAACCTTGATTTGCATTGTCAATTTGTTGTCAATATTTAATGAGTCCTCATAAATCTTTAATTAGTGTATAAAAATAATACCAGAGTTTTAAAAAAATGTCAAGAAAGGATTTTTTTATTATTTACAGAATAGAACTAGGTATTCTAATCTCATGTGACTGACACTCTAATTCTGTATCTGTCTCTTTCATCTGTTTGTATTTTGCTCTTGCTTTTTTCTTCTCTCAGCCTCTCTATCTCTGAGGATACTAAAAAGAACATGCTTCTTCATAAAGGCCTTTAAACATCTTTGAAAAAGGAAATAAGATGTTGTGAAGAGCCCAACAGAAGTCTTCAAGTAGCCCAGATTAACAGTTAAGTCAAATATTTGGATCAATGAGCAAATTAGTTTTTTTTTCCATTAGAGGACTAGCGAAATTGCACATGTCAAGTAAGATAACAAATATCTAGAGGTATTCAAGCTAGTAAAACCTATATTGGATTGGAACAGTAAATGGGCATGAGCTGATTGAAAGTTTAGATCTTTAATCCTAAATGATACAAATACGTTTAATAAAAAATACCTGGAAATCTTTCTTGCTTTCGTGCTTTAATTCCTTCATTTCTATGTTTGTCAAATTGTAGAATAGAGGTCGATTAATCGGCACCGATAGTTGATTGATGGAACTCTTGGCTATCGGTAAAAAAGTCTATAGTTTTTCCGGCTTCCGGTCCGCTGTTATTACGAGAGCAGCCTCTAGAGGGCAATCACTTGACGCCACATGCTGTTTGTTTGTACACGAGAGACTGCGTGCTGCATGGAGAGTGCTATATTATTTTTATTATTAATAATTTATTAAGTATATTTATTAATTAATATATTCATATTTATTTCATTTAGCATATTTTTATGATTCATTAATATTCAAGATTTTTAATGTTTGCAATAAAGTTCAGTATCATTTAACAAGGAGTGTTATGTTTGTTTTTTTATCCAGTATCCATTTCCATAATCGGTTAATTGGTTATCTGCAAGTACGATCCAACCTAGCTATTTACCGGTATCTGCAAAATCCAAATCAGTCAAACACTATATTAGAAAATATTTACCTCCTATTCATATGTGTATTTTTATCTTTTACCACACATTATTTGTTCATTCCCGATAATGTATAGAGAGGGCAGAAGTAAGCAAGAATCAGATTGAATAACTTATAGACAGGAACAGGAACCAGATTTTATAGAAATTTACCCTTGTTCCTTTTTTTGCACAGGTAGCAAATCAACATGTAATACCAGGCTCCTATTAGTTTCTTTCCAACCCAAACGAGCCCCAGCTTCGAGAGGTTGTTTCTCCGTAGTTGGGTCTTATTGGTCTGAGTATCAGTGCTTTCTCTAGCCAGCCAGTCAACCTGATGAGAATGGCCTTTCCTTTCCCACAGAGCCTCTTAATGAGATGGTGGTTGAAATCTCTTGCTGTGTATTTCTGCTGCAGAAATGATTTCCTTGCAGCCTGAAGCCAAACGTGGAAAGGAAAAAAGTAAAGACACAAAAACCACAATTGCCAACATGATTGGCAACAGAGTCTTGGGAAGAACCAGTCTTGGCAATGGTGCCTAAATTGGTCCAATGAGCAATTTTCTTTGCAGAAAAAGACAATTTTAGAAACTAAATAAAATGGTGGAAAGTCTGGACCTCTGCGTGTTTCAAACCACCTTTGTGGCCAGACATTTACGAAAGAAGGAGAGACAGACAGAGACAGCAGTGTATAGTAGTGGCCATTTATTCCAGGAGCGCTTTTCTCAAGGTAGCCACATTTGTCTGCACGGAAATGCCTTACAAATAATTCCGAATGGATGCTTGAGATAAAATACATTCGAGAGCACCTTCTTGATAGCAAATGTTGACTGGTTCTGGATTGTTTATGAGTCTGGAGACTTTCACCACAAAATCAACATGATTCTGCTTACACCAGCTTTGTACTTTCTCTTTGTGCTGATTCAGCTTAGGACTGCTTAGTGTTTCTAATGAAACAAAAGCACCTAACCCACTATGCTCAACTTTAGGATCGATCTGAACTTGCCTAAGTTGGGTACTGACCCATTCTTGTTGACTGTTATGTGCCAGAGCTAATATTTCATTACATTGCTCTTGCCTCTTGGCTGGCAAAATTGGTTGTATGCTGGCTCCAGAAACCTGCCGACCAGCATCAGCACTCATGAGAGCAACAAATTGAATTTATTTCACAAAAAGTTATTTGAATGACTACCTTAAAAACATGGCACAGTTAAATCAATTTCAGTGGTCCAGTCAATAATTGGTCCCTGGAACTAGCAAATGGCACCCATAACAGATTCTCTATCATCATACCTAGAATTTTGCAGATAATAACAATATTCAGTATCACATTTATTTTTGTTTGCTTTTGGAGCTGCAGTGGTACATGAGATATGTTACAAGATACAAGTTAATAAAAGGAAAATACAATTTGCCTATGAGGTGAAAGATGTTTCTGGTAGGGTTTTTTTTTTGCTTTGAACCAAGACTGTACTTCATACACGTTGGTTTTATGAGCCAGTAGTAGCCACGTAGTTTGGATACATGTAGTGGCAACAACAAAAATGTCTTTTCTCTTGATGTTGATGAAAAAAAAAAAGGCTACCTTTTTAAATGTTATGTGCTCCAATATTGTTGAAGACTGCCAAGAAAGCATCCACAGGTCAGCCGTTCAATTGAGGTGAAAGATTGGATCAAGATTTGCAGATGGTTTGATGATGCATTTGATTGCGGTGCTCTCTCACATCGTCTCTAGCTTAATCCTGAGATTGGGCTACTCTCTAGGAGAGGGTCTTGCTGTTGTTCATTCTGGGTTTTTCAGATTCCTTCAAGCAGATAGTTATGCTAAATAACTAGATGTGAAAGAATGTGTGGGCATGCTTCCTTCTGATGGACTGGCATCCCATTAAGGGTTATTTCCAACCTTGTGTCTTGTTTGCCTCAAGGCAAACTTGTACTAATGGGTTTATTATATTTTATGTAATGTTTTGATTCACAAACGTCCTAAGAACATCCCTACACATGAAGTATTAATAGACTTAATCCTTCTGTTTACTCTGGCCTGATTGAGTTCTGGTTTTCTCAGCACAACTTTTAATATTACTCTCCCAATTCAGTTTAGACTTGATCAGTTTGTCTTTGAGATTTCTTGCATAGATGAGGGTCTTCATGGTACTCAGGGTTCTCATGCTACATCAGAAGAATCCTTCCCCGTTCTTGATTATGCATGAGTAGCACTATCCTCTCGCATTAACAAGAGTTGCGTAAGGATATAAAGTGAGATCAGGCAGACGAAAGAGGACAGAGACAGACGAGAGAAGTGCCAAGATGGATGCAGTGACCTGGAAAGTAGCCTTTGTTTGCTGCCACCGATGAACTTCATTGAGTTTTGGTTAGTGGCGCTGAATGGGTGATATGGGGTTTGTTTTCTTTTCAATCGTTTTTCAAGCTTGGACGATGGCAGGAGCTGAGACTCGACATTAGACGCCTCATATCTCTGGTCCAGAGTGCAAAATAAATCCTACAGTGAGAATGTGTGTTTGCAGAATAAATTCTTGCCAGGGTTTTTCCCAGTGTGCCCCTTTTAATGGTGTGTGTGTGTGTGTGTGTGTGTGTGTGTGTGTGTGTGTGTGTGTGTGTGTGTGTGTGTGTGTGTGTGTATGTGTGTGTGTGTGTGTGTGTGTGTGTGTGTGTGTGTGTGTGTGAGTTCTTGCAGACTTGTGACTCATTGTTTGTGTTTACTTGTCCTTTAAGTTTTTGCACAATGCAAATAGGGAGGTACAGGCAGTGTAATGATAATGTATGGGGCATTTGTGTATGCATGTGTGTATGTGTTCGTGTAATTAGTGTAATTAGTGTGTGTCTGTGAGTGTGTGAGTGTTTGTAAAAGAGAACGAGCAGGCAGTCTGTAGGGTGTTGTGGCTGGCTGAGTGAATGTTGTGATTGGCTGGTGATGCGTGGGTCTCCATCAGCTCTCTGCCTCAGTAGGGGATCCGTAATGTCTGTCTGTGTCTCTCTCTCTCTCTCTCTCTCTCTCTCTCTCTCTCTCTCTCTCTCTCATATATATATATATATTTAACTCTCTTTCATGTTCTCTGAGTCTGACATTTGTCTTTTTTGTCTCTTTTTTCAATTCTTCTGTTTTTTTTACCTCTTTCTTTTTCTCTCTCACACGCAATTCTCTTACTTACAATTTCTTTGTTTCCCTTGTTTCTTGCTCTCTCTTCCCCAGTCTTCCTATCTGTTTGTCTTCTGTCTTTCCTTGTTGTTGCTTCTCTCTCTCTCTCTCTCTCTCTCTCTCTCTCTCTCTCTCTCTCTCTAATGGTACTTTGCCCCTCATTGCCCTTCTGTTACATCTGGTTGACCTACTTCTGCGGTGACCGAACGACTGATGAGACACCAGGTAGTCTAGATGCAGTAGCTCTTTGTGTGCCACCTCCCCCCTCTCACCCGTTTTCCCACTCTCACTCTCAGCCATTTTTACACTTAACACCTCCATTACTGGCACACGGTCAAGCTGACATCCGTTCACTTCTATCGTTTCACGGTGTCCAAACAAACACCTTACCCACACACTCCAAACAAACACCCGAACACGTAGGTGTATGTTAAAGTGTAAGAGATCGCGTTCTTTCTGACAGTGACAGAATGAGGTGGAACCGCTTCTCACCCCGGGGGGCTCAGATCAAGCGGGTCGTCTCATTAGCTTAGCTCGCTCTACCTCAAACCTGCCTCTATGTGTTTCCTCTGCTTGCTTCCTGACTGCTGCAGGCTCGGATTTGCGACTCAGCCGCTTACGTATATATATATATATATATATATATATATATATATATATATATATATATATATATATATATATATACAAACACACACACACACACACGCCCCGTCGCATTAGCACAAACATCAACACTCTCCTCTCAGCGACACAGCCACCTACATTGTCTGATGAGTCTGAAGTGTGCTTAAATCCACAATCCTCATACTTTTTCCCTTTTTTTTTTTCTCCACACCCGCTCTTGATCCACACAGAAGGCCCGAGGTATTAATTAGAGTTGAAAAGAGAAAAGCAGGGGGAAAAATAGGTCTTTTCGAGGTCGGGGATGATCTCTCCCTTTTTTTTCCGCTAGGGTTTAGGGAATGGAATGCATGACAGCGAGGGGATTTAAGCACACTTTTTCACACTTGCTTATTTCAGGATGGAATGAATTTCGAGATTGAGAAAAAGGAGGGAGGATTGAAATGCCGGGACAGAGAGTGAGAGAGAAAGGAAGAGAGAGGTGGAAAGACTCGCATTGCCAGGGAAACAGACTCTCCGAGTGTACCTGGCTCAAGAGGCTCTGTCTCCCACTAAATGACACATTCAGTTCTCAGTGTCCTTCAGCTTGGGCACAATAACAAGCCCTGGTGGATGTGTGAGAAAGAGTGAGTGTGTGTGTTTGGGGGTCTCTACTATGTAATTTATATATATATATATATATATATATATATATATATATATATATACACACATACACACCAATCAGGCATAACATTATGATCACTTGCCTAATATTGTGTTGCTCCCCCTTTTGCTGCCAAAACAGTTCTGACCCAATGAGCATTAACATCATTAACTTTTTCAGCAATTTGAGCTACAGGAGCTCATCTGTTGGATTGGACCACAAGGACCAGCCTTCGCTCCCCACGTGCATCAGTGGGCCTTAGCCGCCCATGACCCTGTCGTCAGTTCACCACTGTTCCTTCCTTGGAGCACTTTCGATAGATACTGACCACTGCAGACCGGAAACATCCCACAAGAGCTGCAGTTTTGGAGATGCTCTGACCCAGGCGTGTAGTGTTCACAATTTGTCCCTCGTCAAACTCGCTTTATTCCTCACGCTCGGCCATTTTTCCTGCCTCTAACACATCATCTTTGAGGACAAAATTGTTTACTTGTTACCCAATATATCTCACCCAGTAACAGGTGCCATGATGAAAAGATAATCAGTGTTATTTACTTCGCCTGTCATAGTGTCATAATGCCATAAAGTAAAAAAAAACCCTCCTACAAAAAAAAACACATTACAGGAAAACACTTGATTTCTCGCAAAATCGCATTTAATAATACATTAACGAGAAATATAAAGTTGACGTAGAAGAGACTCTAATGATCCAGAAAGCAATGCAGCTACAAAGTGACGAGCACAATGTTAGCATGAAAACCAAGACGCTGATCTTTACTTTGCATCACTATTTTATGCAGACATTCATTTAGATGAACCGAGCGATAAATCTCATTAGCGAAGTACAAAAAACAAGATAACACTGAAAAATAGTCGAGATTTTCTTTCAGGGTAAATTTAAATTGGATAAACATAAGTAAAATATCTCTAGAAAATGTTTATCCAGCACTTAGAAGTCAAAATTCATGTTCTGCTGTGAAAATCTTAAAAATCATAGTGATTATGAAAGAGGAAAAACCTTGAACTAGGAATGATGCATCTTGATCATCTTTTTAGGGGTATCTCATTTATAGTGGTGTGTGTGTGTGTGTATGTGTGTGCTCAGACACAATGCCATTATCTACTAAAGCCTGATGATTTGTCAAAAAGACTGACATAGTAATTGTCCTACATGTGTGAACTGCTCAAGTTGATGAACATCATTAGGCATTAGGAGAGTGTGTCTGTGTGTGTGTGTGTGTGTGTGACTGTGTTGTGAACCTTCACTTCCTGATGGGAAGCCATGTACTGCTGACTTTCATCTTCTTGCAGCACCCCTTTGATGCCAGCAATGTGAATTGGTCATCGTTAATTGTCTCCGATATTTAGCCTTCGTCTGATTTGCAAATAAGCTTTAAACTCTTGCTCTCTCGTCGGCGCTCGGAATATTAAACACTGAAAACACTCTCTGATGCCGGTGGGCGGACCGCTGCCGAGCCACTCCGCAATCAGACATGGAATATAAATAGTTTAATTAGAATGTTGGTTCACTGGGACCTAAAAGCTTATTAAAAGAGCGACACCCAAATCTGAACGAAAGCAGAAACAGGGATATTGGATCTCTTAGGGAAATCATATGAATCATATATTGTAATATTTCAAGCATTGAGCATTGCATCTGGAGAGAAGCTAAAGTGAGCAGCACAGTTCCATAAATATATATAAATCTAACGGTTGCCTACGGCTACATTTAGACTAATTCGGATAAATATGAAAACAGCATTTTCGTCTAAAAAATGCTCCGAATCCACACTATAGTTTTCAATCCTTTTCCAAAAGTTGCACATCTGCACTGAAACACATCTGAAAACACCTAGGTCCCTGTACTGCTCCTGACCAAAACATAAGACGCTTCGGCTTGTGTCATTTGCGCCTGGTGTTTATTCACTTTGCGTTTTAAATGAAAACCCAATAGCGTGGACAAAAACTCTTGTGCATTAAAACTAGAGACTCGTTCTGTACGTCTCCTTATAGACATTTAATTAAATATCACAACCTTTTTTCCTAGATAATTTGGCACATTCGCCATATAAGCCCCTTTGAATGATACTTTACTATAGAAACTATAATATTAAAGATTAGACCAAGTACATGAGTAGAAAAGAAATTACAGAAATAGAAAGTACAGCCAGGAGTACTGAGGAAACTGACTTATGTCCTCCAACCAATGATAATTTAACTAACTATGTTGGTTAGCCAGTTTTCTGTGCAAACGTTAGCTATGTTAGCTAGCCAGGTTATATTTGTTTGATAAAGGTCAGTTCAGGAAGCGTTCAAATGAGCCAATGTTACTACTAAAGTGGGTCTAAAACCAAATAATAACCTAAATAATCCCAAAATAACAAACGCTTCAAAAAAATATTTGAATGAACTAACCAGATTTGTAATACGTGTCTTAAAACTGCCTGCATATAAAGTAGCTTGGTCCACAGTGACCTTTTTGTGTGCTCATGTCATCTCTTTCTGAAAAAAGAAGAAATAACAGTGGCCACTGCATTAATTATCTATTTTATCATGTGCATCTCCGTCTGGTCCATTTCCTTCTCTCTCATGTTCTTGAGGTGCAGTAATGAGCACTAGCTCGCCTCGTCCATCGTCTGCGAGTAACGACCCAGCCGCTAGCAGAGGTGTAGTTGTATCGGAGTACCACTCTCGCCAATTAGCGGCTCTCGGCACAATGGGCACAGTGTGAGGTCACAGGGCACGAGACGGCTTCTTCGATTCGCTCGACTCGGCTCGCGGTAGGAGTGAGACGTCCCTCCCTTATTCCAACATCACACACGTATACACGCAGCAGTGCCAGTGTGACACGTGTGACAGGTGACGAGGCGGCACGGGGCAGGCTGTGAAGCGGTGGCTGACACCATCATTAAGTCTATGCATCAGTCAGGCTGTGACCTCAAAACTTGTCTACTCAGATGGGTTTTAAAAAGCTCCTGGGTGGAGCCTGGCTTTTTGTCGGTCGAATGATGCTCTTGCTTTACCTAGATATTACCAAAACTATTTAAAACCTACCTTTTATACTTGGGTCTATTTTGGTCCTTCTGGTCGTTGTATTCATTTCAATTACGAATTTGGATGCATTTATGTATTTAGAAACAAAGAGGTCAAATTGAGTGCAAGTTTGAAAATAGTTCCTGCAAAGTTCATTTTAAGAAACAGGCGAAGACTAAACTAAGCCCAAATGAGACTAAACAATAAATGTATAAATGGTAAAGGCAGCCATGAGGGGCAGCAGGGCCAGAAGTCTGTATCGTTCTCTCTGTGTATAGAGATTTATTGATCGCGTTGTTGATGGTGATGCAGTGGCTCGGGGAAGTGCGCCGCTCAGCAGTACATCACCAAGCCAACCTCTCGAGTGGCAGACAGACAGGAGTCAGGAACACTAGCGTCATCACGCCAGCTTCAACCAGATCTCTGTGTGGCGAGCCACGGCTTGATGCGTGCGGCTGTAAATTAGTCCCAGGCAGTGACACGCTGCTTGCTGGGTAATTTGGACAATGGGGCATTTGACAGCCCACCCATCACAAAGACTATGCCTGAGGGACACACATCCCTCTCCCTTGTTTTTTTTTTATCCCTCCCCCTTGGGTGATGGTGCCACGCTCTAAGTAGCAGCATCATTCTCCAATCAAGCAACAAAATAGCTTTTCATCCGCCGAAACCAAACAGCAGTACAGAGCGATAAAATAGAAAGCAACAGATTTTCCTATGTTTCCTACTCTGTTGTTCATAAGCTGCTTGGGATGCCTTTTATAGCTGAACCTGCCACAAAGAGACGAGCGTGAATAAAAAAATAAAATAAATAAAAACATCCTTTTGCGAGACTTCAAAGAAGAATGCCCAGCTTTGCAATTCGGTGCAACAATGCAGCTGTGATTGTACCGGAGTTGCGCTGAGGTTCACTTTGATATCATGACATCTTTGAATTACTTTCCTCATCATAGGACACATTTTGTTTCGATGACACCCCAGGAAATGTATTTTTATTTTTTTCCACAGCAAGTGATGCGTATTACTCCCAGTGTTAATCAGGCAGGGAAGTGTATAATATGCTTGAATGTGTAAATGGAGATCACAGATAACGAAGGAATGCCATACGTGTGGCAGCATTTTTCAGCGATGAGACGTGTTGTGTATTTTGGAGCATATGGTCCCAGCAGGTCACACACTGGGTCAGAAATGAACACTCGAACTATGGCCGGGTGGCGTCCTTGGAGTGCCCTTTTCTCACTTTAGACCTCTAATGCTAGTCTGCTTATTGCCAGGCACCCCACTTCTCTCTCTCTCACTCACTCACTCAATCACTCTCTGACCATGTGAGTCACGGCGTCTTTAAAGATGAAGCGTCAGGATTTTTTTAATCCCTTGATCCTAAGTGAAGATGGAGCTCCAATCCCGAGTCATTTCCTCGTGCCGCCTCTGGAGAGACGCCAGCCAAGCGATGGCTTTGCCCCCCTCTGTAAGGTCGCCACCTATCAGCGGAAACTCCATAAGCGCTCAGGTGCTGCACATTTCCAGGCGAAGGTCGAGTGATTCGTATGCTCGGGAAAAACATGTCACCTCTCACTCCTCTTCGCGCTGTTTGATTTGGTTTAGAAATTGGCTTTGGATTCAAAACCGAACGGGTGTCACGGCCGGCATGTTTTGCAAGCGATCCCTTTTTTTGCGCCGTGGCACAGCTGACCTGGAGAAAATGCTACAGAGTAAGTGCGTGGCACACACTCGTCTCTTAGGAGCGGGGCTCTCCATCTCTTAAATCGTGCACCAGGCAAGTAATCACATGGTTTAGCTGTCTCCAGGCGACCACACATACACACTAAACACACGCTGCTTTATACCTCCTGCTTCAATTGTCTGTTTTTTTCCTAATTAACTCGTTTCATAATCTTATCTCTGAGCTGCCAATGCCTTTGCTTCGACGTCGGCTGGGAGGACTGAATCGATTTATTTTCGCAGCTTAATCCTGTTCATACTTACATACAGAATAAGAGCTGTGTGTACTGGAATTTGCAGAACACCTCCGCCATGACCACTTCGACTGTGAACCCAGTTTGAATAATTCATTTTCTTTATTTAACTTTGTAGCCGAATTCAAGGCCCCGTTAAACCTGGCCACTGTAATGGAATGTTTTTCGCCAAGGGATTGATCGGACCCATCTCTCATTTAATGATGCTGCCTCCTGAGTCTTAACTCTGTCTAATAAAGGGAGTGGTGGCTGGGTGGGCTCAAGTGTGTGTGTGTGTGTGTGTGTGTGTGTGTGTGTGTGTGTGTGTGTGTGTGTGTGTGTGTGTGTGTGGGCCCAGGAGTAAATAAAATCGTATGGAGGAGGGGGTCAGCCAGATGCTAATGATGGTCGATAAACATCCGCATGAGTGGGTCTCCTCCCCGTTATTGCAAAGCGCCCCGTAATAAATGTCTGCATTAGCGCTCGGTAGCAAGCGAAGAAGAGATAAAGATTTTTAACTGGATTACTTCGTCCTTCAGGCAGCCCTCAGGCTTTCGGGATGAAAGCATAACATATGTTTATTTATGAAACGGGTCAGGTCGCTAGGCCGAGGTCACGCGCCACGCTTTTAAACGCATCATCTTTCATCTCTGCGCTGCATGTTACGTTCTGACTCGTAAGTTCCTCTTTCTCTCGCTCTCTCTCTCTCTTTCTCTCTCTCCCTCTCTGGGACGGGCAGGATTTATGCGAGCGCTCGTCCCGCATTCACGCTCGACTCTCCTCGGATGGCAGGGGAAAACAGCAGCTCGCTTGATACAGTGCCTTCTTGGGAACGATAAATCTGGTGATAGAATGGAGCTTATCTTTTACAATGGTGTCAGGGAGGAGCATCCTCCAGCTGCTGTCACATCTGTCTGAGCCATTGGGGAGCAAAAAAAAGGAATGGATATGGGGGTTTCGGGAATGCCTATCCATTATAGCCCTATGCAGGTTTATAGAAGGAGTCTCCAGTTGCAGCTTTTTTTTATCCCACCCTGTGGTCCATTCCTCACCTCGACAGGCACACCAGAAGTGTTTTACTCTACTCTGAGATCTCTGACTGCATGAGATCCCCATCTAATATTCAGTGTTCAAATGCAATTTTATATCAAACACTTAATTCTCCAGCGTTGTCCACACTAACCTCTCTAAAGTACTCCCAAGGGTGATGTCAAAACTCCCCCAAAAAACTGCAGTTATCTTGCAGCTCTTTATGTTCTATCCTGCTCTTCTCTCTCTCCCTCTCTCCTCTCTCTCTCTCTCTCTCTCTCTCTCTCTCTGATGTGCTTCCGCTGTGAAGGCACCACATCAAAACTGTTCATTAGTTGATCTTCAGATTTAAGTCCAGCCGTTGGCTATTTTCTTTTTTGTTTTTTTTAACTCCGTGAAAATTCATTGATCGGTTGGATTTGGACCTTTTCGGGCGAGGTGGACGCTGCTCGAAGGGAAAGTCTCTCTTGAAGAGAATAATTAATTAAGTCCAATGACAATGAGGTTTTGATTCTGAGGCTCTTCTGAGGCTGATCCTGAGGCTTCGACAACAAGCATCCTCCCCCTATGTGACCAGACTTTAGAAGACTACACAGTGTGCGTGTGCGATTTAAAGATGAATATTTGAGCTTTGAAGACGTCTGAAGCGTAGTGAACTACAAAGTCCTGATAGCACCACCGACCCCCCACTGCATGTGTCGTTTCATCTCACAGGTATAGCCTGAGGTTTTGTAAACTCTGCTCTGCCTTGATCTGCATGGTGGCGCTATCAGTGCGATCATACCCTTATTCTGGGCAGTTATCAGCAGATTCCTCACAACCGTATCTCCAAAAAAAGATGATCACACCAGATTCTTTTTTTTTTTACCTTTAGAGAAACAAAAAGGCCCTGTCTGGGATGTGTCACCAGTTAAGGATTGGCTTTGTACTAGTTTCTCTGACAAAAAGAAAGCAAACATTGGTCATGGTTAAAAGCCTGTGTGTGCACTTTGAAAGCGACGCAAATCACTTCAAATCTTCTGTGTAGCCTTCGAATCCTGGAAAAAGTAGACCTTAAGGAAATGTAGTGAGATGAGCCTGATTGGCCTCTGACAGGACAAAGGCAAATCTGTCTTTGAACATTTAGAATTTTATAGCATTTCTTATGAAAAAAGAAAGTTAGTTGCCTAATTATGGACCTGAGGAACCCTTATGGCAGCACAGTAAGTATCCAGTGTTCCAATGTTTCAAATTAAGTAGTGCGAGTTGTTTTTCATAACCATAGTCAACCTCAAGTTTTCAACAAAATGCAAAAGTAGGGAGAAGTGGTGGTACAGAGATTGAAGCAAAACATGGCCTGGGCATAATCTGTATATATGTAATACATTCTCTACGACATTTGCAATGTCACCCTCTCAGTCCCGTGAAGATTTATAAATTAGCATGCTTGTACGGTAGTGATAATTACTATAAAGCATATGTCATAATGTAGTTTACAGCATATTTGCAATTAATCACCCATACACCATTGCATTCTTAATATAGTGAAAAGTGAAACATCACAAAAAGGCTGCCACATAAGTTAACAGGCTTTTTGGTATAAAATATTAACATTCATCAACAAACCTATTCTTTATCATCGGTTGCCTTAGTATTTAATGTTCCAGCAGACCATTATATATTTAAAATATTCACAAAAACTAACAAAAAAGACCTCGCTCTATATATATATATATATATATATATATATATATATATATATATATATATATATATATACACATAGATAGATAGATAGATAGATAGATAGATAGATAGATAGATAGATAGATAGAATATATATGAGTAAGGTCTTTTTTGTTAGTTTTTGTGAAAATGTAAAATATATAATGGTATTTATTTAATATTTTTGTGGTTCTCAAGACACTTTAAACATGGCTTCTTATGACAAAAAGAGATATCTACATATATCATATAGACATAGATATAGATATGTAGCTATATATTTTTGTCATAAGAAGCCATGTTTAAAGTGTCTTGGAAACCACAAAAATATTCTCCCCCTTCTCAACATGTATGAAACTAACAATCTGTGCCGAAGGTGGCAAAAAAACTCTGTTCAAAGTGTCAGAGTAACTCTGCAGTTGGCTTTTATGATTTTTTTTTTTTATAAGATGAATGTATTAATAAAATCTGCTTATGCAGAAGTATGTAAACAGCAAGCACCCACATATGAGGCCGGATCATTATTAATGACTATATTTAGCCAGAGAAAGCGCCTCTTTTCAGACGCAGTGATATAAAATATGGAGAGTAGTTGCGCATGTGGTGATAATTTCTCATAAAACGTACGAAATTAGATTTTAATGCTAACATGGTAGCAAGCTGCTACGTTTACTGATTAAAGGAAAACTGCAGAATTGGATATTGCAGGGGAAAAGATAAGTATGTAGTGTATGTTCGGTTCAGCTTGAACAAGTTGAAAAATAACACTGCCACCGCCCCTCATAACCTACCTGAAAACGTTCATTGTTTTAATTGCATAGTGTTGTTTTCCAAGAGGCGTGACCAAGTCTGCTTTAAATCAACTATTGCAATTATAGAAGTTAAGAACCAACACTGTGTCATGATTTGGAGGCCACATTATCCCCCAGAGCTCGGATTCTTTTTTGCCTTTTTTATTCATTTGAAAAGAAAGAAAGCTTGCAGGCCCCAGTGTTAAGAGGGTGAGGTGTGGTTGAGTTCCAGTCTGACTGTTCCAAGATGGCTTTCGTGATAAGCCCCGCTCTCGAATTACATCCCCATCAAAGACTGGCAACCTAGCATGAAGAAAAATTCACACACATGATGGCATGCAGATGGGTTTCACAGGGTCTACACGCTTTCTTTCTGCCATGCGTCCTTTCTCGATGGAGGTTTGTATGCTCCGTATGTATTAGCACCCTTCCTTATATCTAACATCATGGGTGTGACTCGATTCCCTGACGGTGACAGTAGTGCGAGCTGTGTTGTAGTGAATGAAGAGGAAACATGCATCTCTCTTTATCTCAGGCTGTATCTCTCCCCCTCTCTGGAAAGAACCGGTTGAAAGAAAAATGTAGACAACCCCAAAGATGAATAAACTATAGCGATTCTGAATGGGTAGGAGGGAAGACTGTTATTTAAAGTCAGAACCCAGTAAACAAAAAAACAATACACGGTACATTTTTCCACATAGTTCTTTCACAACTCACTTTTCCAAAGTCTGTTTGGCTCACTAAACCCTTTTTGTGAAATACAAACAGAGCTTTAATCACAATCTAATTTATCATTAATACTAAAATGATTTGGCTGAACATCTGACCTCCCAAAAAAATCAAATAGACTTACAAAGTATTAGAGCTTATACTTAAGTCTATTTAATCTTTTTTTTTGGGTCAGCCTTTTCACAGAACGAATTTGGAGAGTGTTACTGTGAGCTAATGAATAATCATGATAATGCATAAACAAGCTAATGGCAGGTAATGTTTTTTTAAAGAACATTAGCTGGCTAAATAAATGAAGGTTCAAGCAATGGTAAACAATAGACACTAGACAACAGTTTCAGGATGGCTTTTGTGATAACACTCTCAAATTACATCCCTGAGCATCCCATCAAAGCCTAAAATTGAATTAACCTCAGGTAAATTTAACAAAGAAAACCTAAAGAGCTAACTTGTGCTATTTAAGATAATGACTATCCACCTAATGCTAGATAAATTATACATAAGTGATCTCATGTTCAAAATAATGATCTGGTTAACTTGTAACCGGTTAAAGAATGTTGAATGACACGCTGGAAAAATACATTTTGCCCTGCTAACTTAGTAAATAGATGACAAATATTAGTATTTTGCACAATGATGCAGTGCTATTTGTTTTTCAGCTAAACACATATTTCTATATATATTGTATTATATATATATATATATATATATATATATATATATATATATATATATATAATGGAATGAGCTTTTGTCTAATGTCAAAGTTTCATCGAATGGAGATGAGAGCAGCGCTTTAAACGTCAATAATGTGAGATGGAGAGAAAGGGGTGTGGCTTCCCGGGGTGCAACTGTCAGTCATTCCAGATTTCTATGTCACTTGGCTCATTTTAAGTTTTGAATGATAACTCCTAGTAGCATACACCCAAAGAAGGTTGGCAGCTTAATTCTCCCCCTTCATTTTTCCCCAAGGAGCATGTTTATTTCCAGATAATATTTTGGCTGCACCGGTAGCTGGTGATTGCGAGTTGAATCCTGCACACAGAATCCTTTCATGCTGCTGTCTGATCTGTGATATCGTTAAATGATAGGGAAGAAATGCTAGAGCAAGGGATAGAGAGAGAAATGTGTGCTGGTTTTTTTTAAGGCAGTTTCTAGGTCAAGGTCTTCCATGTGGCTGTAAAAGTGTGAAGCTTTTTCTTTTATCTGAGTAATGCAGAGGAAGGACACTCAAAAAGGATGCAGTGCAAAAATTTATATATTCAAACTAATGAAACCAATAACACCTTAGAAAATATTTGACAGATATATTGTAAAATTCTGTTTCATCAAGATAAAGATTATATGTTCTTATACATCTATAGGAATCATATATTTGATCTAGTTAGCATAGTTTTTTGGCTAAGCTGTATCATATAAATATGTCTAACCTACGAAACAAACTGAACTAATGAAAATTTGCAAAGAAATCTGTTCATAAACTCAGCTAATAAACAATAACGCAGCACAACACAGGATTGCTTGGCTAGCTAATTTAGCTACAGATATTCATATACCAAGAGATAATATGGCTAATTTCTTTTAAAAATAATTAGCAAATAAGTGTTAAATGCATATACAAGCTAGAAGTGCTGGTTGATTATTTGTTAGCTTGAGTTCTATTAGCGTGTAGGATTTCTTTGCAGACCTTGGCTAGTTAGCTAAACTGGCTAGCTAGCTTAGCTATTTAGTTAATTATTCTTCAGTTACATGTAATACTTGGAAACGTTTAACTCGCTTAGGTTTTCTGTGGTTACAAAGAAAACTGTTCAGCCAGCTTAGCTAATAAATAATCAATCATCATTACACATGTAAACGTTTCTAATGCTACATTTAGTTAATGAATATCCAAGGACCAATAGTCCAAAGGGGCCAAACATTTTTCCACCGAAGGGCCAAAGATTCTAAACCATGTTATATTCAAATTAAGGTAGCTAATTTTTTTATATTTATAAATACATTTGAAAAAATAGTCTGTATTTTTAGAGTTTTCTAGTTCAATGAAACTTATAGTACAATGAAAATTCCATCTGTAGTACAATATGCGTTTAATGATTAATACAGCTATTCAAGCTATTATTAATACATCCATATACTTGTAATATCAGTGATGTTGAGTGTGAAACATGAATCTGGCCCTAATTTTTTAGAAATCTTTTTCCAAATTGGGCTGCAGCTGACTTACTGACAAAGTCAGGATATTATGTAAGTGACAGGAAGTTAGTTTGCTTCTCAGTTTGCACTTGCTCAAGTTCATTAGACTGAAAGTTTGCTTATAGCAGTAGGCACTGCCAAAGTTTTTGCTGCTTAAAAATATAACGAAAAATGTTATCTCTTAATTAAAAATGAAGCTCTGTGTCAATTGCATTTTTCCTTTTTTCCCCTTTTTCATGTATGGGCCTAGTTTTGCAATAGATACTTTACACAAGCAAACCTCAGTAATGAAAAAAAATTGGGCCAACAATGTTAGCTAATGAGTGTCTAACAGTGTATACCTGAGCCAGCAATGCTGCTTGATTATTTATTACCAAAGTAAGTTAGCCAGTAACACGGAGTCCAGAAGCAAATTTGTCTGGCTTGCTAATTTAACTAATGGATAATCACATATACCAAGAGCCGGTTTACACAAGCTAACCTTAGCTAACGTTTGGAAAAGAAACTGGCTAATTAATATATTGGCTGAGTTTTCCAGTACATTTTTGAAAACATAGCTAGTTAGCTAAGGAACATGCACAAGCTAACATCAGTATTTGAAAAGAAAGTTTGAAAAAACTGGCTAACTGTGAGCTAATGTGTGTTCTAGTAACTATTCTATCTATCTATCTATCTATCTATCTATCTATCTATCTATCTATCTATCTATCTATCTATCTATCTATCTATATATCTATATATATATATATATATATATATACGTGAGCTGTAGTCTTGCTTGATTATTTATCAGCGATGTGAGCTAGGGTGTATACTAAAGCTAACCCGGGGTAATTTTTGAAAATTAAGCTCCCGATATTTTTTCAACTGGATTCAGAACCAAGAATTTAATTTGGTTTTGGCAGGAAAATTCGTTTAGTTATATAATAAAATGTGTATAGAAGCTGTAAATAGTTAAGTGCTAATATAGGTGTCTTATATTTAAATTTGTGGATTACACAGGAATCGACAAAAGCAGTGTTTGGGATCAATCAGTACCGAGGTGAAGAGGTTTTTGTGTGTGTGTGTGTGTGTGTGTGTGTGTGTGTGTGTGTTTGTGCATGTGCTGTGTGTTTGGCTTGATAACCCTTGCATATTTCTGTGTTTGTTCTGCCTGTAGGTTTATCAGTATGTGTTTAATAAAGACCGGTTGATGAGGCCAGCTGTTTTACTGGGTCATGGTTATGGTCCAGGGCTAATAGCTGCACTGGAGCATGAATTTGATCAAAACGTGCACTTGTGTTTTTCCCAGATCCCGACACCCCTTCGCATTCTCAGGCATGCGGAAAGCCTGTTTTTGTGCATTTCAGTAAACACTCAGCCCAGCAGGAAATTCAAACTTATCTGATATTTCCTGACTCATGTCATCTGTTTTAAATATTATACATGCACGGCTGCAATATATATTATAGAATAGCACTCTTACTATTTCTTACATTCATCGGCTTTATTATCACTTTCAATATATCATTAAAAACAGCATGGCAAATGTTTTCACAGATGTGACAGGAATTTAAATAGTTTTTGTTTTTATGTTTAGCAGAAATTGTATTTATTTCGACCTGAGCATGACCAATGTCGTATTTATTAAATCTTCATTAGTGGAATTCAGTGCATAGCATTTAATGTGTGTGTAAGGGCGGTTATGAGCAGGAGCTTCCCTGTGTTTCCCTGTACCTATAAATAAAACAATATCCGCTTATGGTCACGAGTAACAAGTAGTTTTTGCACATATTTATACCATAATACCACATTATACTAGCAATCATTTAAAAATGTGAAAAGAGGAATTAAACACATACAGCATTCTCACAGATTTTTTTTTATTGAGCACCTTCTCTCAGATCTCCATTATATACTTTAATGGAGATCTGAGAGAAGGCGCTCTATAAAAAAAATTTAAGTTTAAAAAATTAAAACAAGCATTACTCCTTTAATGATTAAATATTTTCTTTAAAGTAAATATTTATATCTCTCTCACTTCTTCTTTTCTCTCGCTGGTATACATTCACCCTCGGGCTACTACGAAGCAGCAACCCGGGGTCAGCTAGAGTTTACCGCTCATCTTCAATTAGCAGATGACTAGAGGCTGATGACTGTGCAGGTGTGATCGCAGAGCAGGTTGTGCTAAAAAGCAGACTCTGTGTCAGTGCAGCCTCGGCCTTTCTGCACTTCTTGCACCGTTTCTGTTGTATCTTGTGCACTTTGCACTCTTCTTCCTCTCCTACCTGCCTTACCACAGCAGCACACACCGTCTCATGCCGAATAGATCTTGACACGCAGGCAGGGCTCCTAACATTAGGGGCCATATTGACGCTATATTGTCTTCCTGCCCCAACAAGATTTGTTAAGACACAGAGCACCGGAGAATTGAAGAGAGAGCCAAAAAAAAACAGGTCGGGGGAAGATTTGCCGATGTGGTGATTTAACCTTTTTGCCACAGGAAGTGATGTGCCTCCTCTTCAGACTCATTCCTATTGGGGGTAAATAATTGATGTCTAGCAGTTGGGTGTTAGGAATAGAAAACGGAGCAGAGGTGACAAATGGGCTCTGCAAATGGGTTTCCTCATCCCCCCCGTGTGCAGAGTCAAAGGCCGGATATTGAGCCAGGCTGACACACCTGGAGGACCATCCTTGTGCAGATCTGTGTGTGTGTGTGTGTGTGTGTGTGTGTGTGTGTGTGTGTGTGTGTGTGTGTGTGTAATATTCAAGTGGGACTAAGCTTTTGGCTAGTGTTCCATGTTCAAGAAGGAATGTTTGAGGGGCCCTTTAGATGTCCAGCGCCATAGATTCATTTTGTAAATGGGCTGATAAATATAGGTGTGCGTTTGATGGGGCCAGACAGCAGCCTGACAGTGAGAGGCATGCTGATAAAAGAGACCCATAATTACAGGGGGCTTAACATCTGCAGCCCAAATATCTACGGAATTGAGTACACCAGAACCCCCCCTAGACCAGTAGTGAAAGAAAGAGGCTGCAAACCACAAGTGCTGGGTTCGGGGAAATATAAAAAGGTGCACATGTCATTTTCTTAACAGCCAGCCCTGTCGTTGCTACTGGTTTCAAAGTGCTAACAGTAGCTGCGGTTCAGGGTGGAGAGCGGGCAGGAGCTCTGAGCCAATGTGGAACCTTCCCAAAAACATCTCCTTGCCAAACCTGCTTGTATAAACATTTACCTCAATGATAAATGAGCTGTGATGTTGCTCTATAATGTGTGTATCAAGTTTATAAAAACTGATCCTTATCTCTCTCTCCCTCTCTCCCTTTTCTCTCCCTTTTTCTTCCCTTGTAACAGATGATGACTACTTGGGGTTGGGCGATCTTCCCGAGACTTTTCCTTCAGACCCACCAGAGCCCCTCCCCCACTTCCTGATGGAGCCTGAAGAGGCCTACATTGTCAAAAACAAGCCCGTCAATTTATACTGCAAAGCCACGCCTGCCACACAGATCTACTTTAAGTGCAACAGCGAGTGGGTTCCCCAGAAGGAGCACACGGTGGAGGAGCGTGTGGACGAGACCTCCGGTCAGTATTCACCTTTAGTCCATTCAGTCCAATGTCCACACAAGTCAAATTAACAGACACACTTTGAGAAGAAACATTGGAATATTGGCCAAATGAACAATAATTTTTTTTTTTTTATTTATTTTTTTTTTTTAACAATCTGCCACACCTGTAATGAGAGTGGAATTTCACTGCACTTTCCTTAAACTAAAATGCCCATAAAGCTAGTTTAGGGCTGCTACTGTACCTTTAACATGATGTTTATGTTCCTTGTCTGGTTCTCGAGACATCATTAAGGCTCAGACAGTGCTGACAAGTGAGCTCTTTCGTCTGACACAACAGACACACTTGGGATCGAGCGAGACTGACCAAACGAGAGCATATAGTGCAAACTAAAGAGAATGGAGAGTCTACAGAATGTGTAGCGATTTCGCTTGGAAAGTAATGGTTTATATTTAGAAGCCCAAAAGTATGTGTGCTGGAGGTGAAGGTCATTTTCGAGCAATCTTAAAAATATTCATTCTCAAACGTGTCAAACTTATTTTGTGTTTCACTTCTGGCACCTCACAAGACACCACTTGGCACAGTAATACTGTATAAACAAGTATTAGATAACATACAATTCCGCTTTCTAACGTTCAGCCACATGTCCTATGAGAGTATAGTGGCACCAAACACGTGTTATGTGACTGCCTTTCAAGATGGCTTCTACTAGTGCTTCACTTTTTTGTCATATACATCATTTTTAACTGTACAACTACATTAGCAGGTCAGTTTGAGAACATGAAACACGTTTGCACAATGCTAAACTGCATGCTTCCTTTGCTCATTTGCAACAACTTAGCCTCGCAGTACTGATTTATCATTTAGTTCCACTGAATGATAAACACGGTAAAAAGTGTTAAACCTTCCATGCAAACAAAATCTAGACATTGTCATTTGTGCATGTGCTATCTGGCATTTTCAAATTCAGGCTTTTGGGCTAGAAAGAATTCAGCCCTAACTTCGCTTATCCATACTATAGTGCTTTTTTTATTTGTTTTGTTTGTTTGTTTGTTTTTTTATAACCATTGGTGGTGCTGTTGCACTGCAGTTTAAACTAACAGTAACATGGATGCCAAAAATAAATCTTTATTTAATTGAAATACAAACGACTCAGCTCCGCTAGCACATTTCTACCGAAAATCCCTGAATCCTTGCTACAGAGCAGAATGTGGAGACCTATGGAGCCATTTGGGTTAATAGAATCTCATGTTCTTTGATTTGATTGGCTTACTCACTCTGATAAGAAACATCACACAGCACTTTCTTGTAAAGGTTCTACTTCAGTGTAGTCCAAGTAGCAGCATATTTTCGATTATTGTGGAAAGCGTTATCTAAATGGCGCTACAAAGCCCATTATTTGCTGAAGGGAATTTAGTTTTCTCCCTCTCTCTCTCCCTCTCTCTTCCTCTTCCTCTTTTCATCACCATGTGATTTCTCTTTCCTGCCTGTGTATTCACAGGAATATTGACTGGTGAGTCAAGTTCTTTCTTGCTTCTATCTCTTTTCACATCTCTCTCTCTCTCAGACAATGGCAGATCTCAGTCCCTGTCACGTATCTCGCAAACGACCGCCATTACGCCAATTAACAGCTCATTAAAACCGAACTGCCATCCCATCGTAACACGTTTAGCCCTGACGAGAGTGGCATGTTTTTATGGCTCTGTTCACTCAAGTCGAAAGCTGGAGCGCTGCAGATCAGAGCTGAATGCAAACACGTGCCTCTCTTCTGCTTACTGTCTGTGGGCTGTTAATAACCAGCAGCTCAATAGTGTCTTCAAAGCAGAGATAGGAAAAGAAAGTGCTCATGAGAGTGGCGTGATTGCTACCTGTGGGCACAAGGGACAACTCAATTTCCCTCTTTGGCAGCTGAATGCAGGCAATCAAATAGGCCCTGTTGTCTGTAATGGTTTCTGAAGCCCTTAGGGGGATTTTATTCGTATTTTCTTTCTCACATATATATATATATATATATATATATATATATATATATATATATATATATATATATATATATATATATATATATATATACACAGAGAGAGAGCATGCCTTAGGGCGCCATTAGGTTTCGATGTTACAACATTGGTATAATAACTATATATAATCAGTTCTCAGTCTCTGTGGAAGAATATAACCAGGAAATAGATAATTTGAATGGAGTATTTAAAAAAAAAAAAGTAAGGTCACAGACAAAAAAAGGCCTAAAAGGCCAAGAAAATTTTCTTAATCTTCTTTTTGAGAAACCGGTAAAAGTCCAGAAAGGACCTGGCTCAGCATCTGGCAGCTTCATCAGGATTCAAAGTTGATCTCCCTACAGCTTGATCAGGAATGGATCACCTTTGTGGAAGGGTAGCAACCAGGAAAACACTATTTGTAAGGTTCAAAAGGCTAAGATAATCTAATGCTCACAAAGATTCGAATGGACATCAGTGGAAAAGGGTATTATGAAGTGACGAAGATTTGATTAAAATTTTTGGATCCAATTGTTGACAAATTTAAGAAGAATCGAAGAGAGATGGAAGATTGAGTGTGTGCAGCCTTCAATGAAACATGGTGGAGGGTCTGTCCTGGTTTGGGGCTGCATTTCTACCAGTGGTGTTGGCGATAGTGTTCAAATTGATGGAATCAAAAGTACAGAGAGGTTTTAATTCATCATTACATTCTTTCTATGATAACGATCCCAAGCACACTGCTAATGCAGTAAAATTATATTTGGAGAGAAAAACAGTTGATAAAACAGTGACAGTCATGGACTATCTTGCAAACAGTCCAGACCTAAATTCTATAGAGGAAGTATGGGATCACCTGGACAGAAATAGAAAGATAAGTCTAAAGAAGAACCCTGGGAAGTGCTGAAAGAAGCTTAAAGAAGATTACTTCAGAAAACATCAGAACAGACTCCCCAGAAGAATTCAAGTTTGCTTAGTGCAAAGGGAGGTCACACTAAATATTGACCTTTGCTTGAAAAAGCCATTTCTGAAAATTGTTGTGAAACACGCAGAGAGAGAGAGAGAGAGAGAGAGAGAGAGAGAAAGAGAGAGAGAAAGAGAGAAGTGGGTTTGTATGCTTGTTAGAATATCACCACTACTTAAAATAACACAGGATGAAAAACCCATAAACGCATTGCTTTGCAGTTGGAATAAAGTGTTAAACATATGGCAAATTGCTTTTCTAATTTTTTCCTTTGGACGTCAGTGCTGGCAGGATGCACGATTATACGTCTCTACAGCGCAACGGCTTTTGCCAATTGTTGTGTTTTAGCAAATAAAATGTATACTTTAATTTTTTTTCTTTTTCTTTTTCTTAAGACTTGGACTCACTGTACAGCATATTGTAAAAAATCTGGGCTTCTCACACATTTATGGCAAGACCAAGTGTCTGGGGTTTACATGTGCCTCACCCAACTTCTATCTTTTTTGCAGGTTTAAACAAAGCACTCAATGAACAAACTAAATAGTTGACAGTATCAATTATAAATCTTTTTATTTTTTTTTTTTTAAGTGAATTAAAAATTTTTTTTTATTGATCTTGTACTGTTCCTTTGTTACATCTTGTTTTCCATCTAGAAGCCCCACAAATGCTTGTTCATTTTCTATGTTTTCTATTTATTTTACACTACATTGCCAGAAGTTTGCGGACACCTGGCCATGAGTATGGTATGTGTTTTCTAAACATTCCACATTTAGTTCTCATTTGCTTTTATAATTCCCTCATCTCTCTTGTAAGAAGATGTGCCACTACATTTTGGAGTGTGCTTGCTGACATTTGTGTTCATCAGCCACAAGGGTGTTAGAAAAGGCAGCTGCTGATGTAGGGTGAGGAGGCCTGGGGTGCAGTCAGCGTTCCAATTCATCCCAAAGGTGTTCAGTAGGGTTGAGATCAGAGCTCTATAGCAGGCCAATTAAGATCTTCCTCTCCAAACCATGTAAACCATACATTCGAGCTGGTTTTGTGCACAAGGGGATTGTCATGCTGGATCCAGTTTGGGTTTCCAAGTATAAGTGAATTCACAATTGTATTATACTGCATTCAAAGACGTCCTAGACAATTGTCTGCCTCCAGTTTTGTGGTCAAAGTTTGGAGAAGATCCTCATATGACAGGAAAGGTCTGGTGTCCCAATACTTTTGTCTCTATAGTGTATTTTTCAATAGCTATTGATAGGATCTGTTCATCAACACTCCCAATCACTCCAGTTGCAAAAAAAAAGTCTCTACTGTCATTGTACTGCATTTAGCTGTATGTTAATAAAACAGATGATGTCATGTTTTACATTGTTTGGGAAACGTGCAGGGAAATAATAGGAATGAAACACTTTGGGGGATTGCGTTATAGGGAAATAATGCCATTCAGCTGTGCGTCACTCAGTTAAATAATTTCCAGATTAGGAAAAAAGTTGCACCAATTATGCTTAAGAGGAACACTGAGTCATTTCTGAAATCTTCACCCGCTCGGTGTGCGATAAGAAGATTTATCCAAGGTCACACAGACCACCAGGAGGCACCACATTAGTTTAAGCTCAGCTCGGAGCGTATGATCGAGAAATAAAGTGTTGACGCCACGTCTTCCCAATTAGCAAACAGCTTATAGAGAATGCTGACTTACTGAGATGAGGGCCGCACACAAATCTGAGATTGTTTACGAGCTATACGAGCTCCCGCCTTGCTTCAGTGGTTGTCGTGAAGACGTGGATCAGCTTTTCCCAGTCTTTTTCACTGAATCACTCTTCGCTAACTTGACTCTTCCTGTCTTCCCTTCCCTCCCCTTCCATCTATTTAATGTTCTCTGTCGTCATTCGACTTTCGTCTCTCTTCTTCTTGCTTGCTCTCCGTTTATCTCCTTTATATTTTGGCTCTGGGTGCCTCTACCCACTCCACTCCTCTCTAGTTTCCCCTGATTGACAGAAAAGAACCGCAGCTAGAGGCTGGTCAATAGCCATCAAAGCCAGGAGAAACATGATCCAATGCCCACACTCATCCTCTACCCCTATCCCCCTCTTTCTGCCTCTCTCTCACTCTTCCACTGTATTGGGAAGGGGAGTAGATTAACAGGCATTTAGGCCAGCAGCGGGCCGAGCTGGAGCGTTATCTGCGCCAGGCACCAGGCTCCATGCCTCAGCCTTTCCTCCGTCTTCCTCCTTTTCTGGAAAAGAAAGAAAGCCTATGCTTGTATGCAGGATCATTATCTCCCTGCAAATGGATTTTTTGGAAGTGGCTTCAAGGAGAAACACCTACTCAAATGTTCCAGCATCGATTCTCTCTCTTTAACCACCGCCTCAGAATCAACAAAAGGAGAAGAGAGAAGGTTTCGAATCGCACCTGATTAAGGTCACGCTTGGAGGAAGAATCGGACAAACGTTATTCTTTTTTTTTCTTTTTTTTATACGGATTGTTGTAGTACCATTAGTTCTGCGAGGGAAATTACTGGCGTTTTTCTTCAGATGGAGCACTCAAGGGGGGCTGGCGTGAGGCAGTAATTCCGTTACTTGTTACAAATTTGGGTCCGAGCAATAAATAGCTACTGGATACTCAGTGCTTTTAGCTTTGGAGCCAGCCTGACTCGGGTGTAGTGTGCACTTATTCTAAACGAGCGGGCAGATGCCGAATACTCTCTCTCTCTCTCTCTCTCTCTCTCTCTCTCTCTCTCTCTCTCTCTCTCTCTCTCTTTCTCTCTCTTTTTCTGTATCAATCCCTCTTTGTCTCTCGTTCCCCAACACTTAGGCTCTGCTGGTGCTCATCTCCAGCCGGCCCAATTGATCGCTACAAATGAACCTAAGTTAATTATGTTGCGTTGCAGTGGTGTAATGCACACCACGGACACACCATCACCCATTCACCCCTCCCCCGGCCCAGTCACGAGGTGAAATGGAGGCGAGTTATTTTGGAAAGACAGTTGCAAAGAAAAAAAGAAAAAACTCTACCTCTCACGGATCAATAACATCCTGAAGCTAATAATGACAACCATGCTAATAAGGGATCGGTTTTCAGCCGCCAGCCCCACAGGCGAAGATGTGAGAAATTACGTAAGAGAAGATTCAATTGGGACTCGTATCCAAGGCGCATTTCTAAAAAATTCATAAGCATGCCATATTAGATGACAGCTATTCCTCGGTGATTATCTCGCCGCTTTGTTTAGTACGCTATAGTATACTGTAATGACTTATACACAGACCTGGGGTATGATGTAATGTGTAGTAAGAATATACGAATACACTCCATCTATATTCTCTGTACATCACTCATTTTGTACCTCCCAAAGCTTAAAGAACTAAATTGGTGTAGCGTCAACAACTGTTTAGCTGCTCAATAAACAGGGTCACTTATGCAGCATGAAATAAAGTGACCGCGACACAACCTTCGCTTTCATCTGATCATCATTCAGCTGTGATTTCTATCGGCTATGTCCTGAGATAAACCTTTGCTGCTCTAGTTAGTGACGTCTCAATTTTAAATCCGTTTGCTGCTCTCGCCAGGATCAGGTCATCCTTCTGAAACAGATAAAATGATATGAATATAGTGTGTGTGCCTTTGTGTGCGCGTGTGAGCGATCGTGTTTTCCCCAGGCGAGCTTTGATGCACTGTTTTATCAGATCAGAGCACGACTACATGATCAATGTCAAAATCCTGGATGCCAGCCAATTTTCGAATTATAACAAAAAAGCCATTTTTTTTGTTTGGAAATTTGTTGACATGGCATTACACAGCAAATATCTCCCATTCGAATTTAAATAAACATTTTCCAGTGCATATGCTACGCAAATACACTATATAATCCGATGCGCTATGTCTTATAGTGTAATACAATTACACAATATAACATTCATCATTCATTTAACTCTGAAATCATTTTAAACAGTATATCATAAACCAGAAAAGCCACATAATGAACATTAAAATTAACTAATGTTTTTTTTCCATTTATGAGAAGAGAGAAATTCGTAATGACTAGTCATAAAAAGTAATTCTGTAATTTAATTAATGTTAAATAGCTAAATAAATCTGTACTACATCAACCATTAAAATAAACAAATTTAAAACCTTGTGTAACAAAGTAATTATATGTACAAGCTGTTACTATAGAAACAATACTGTATTAGAACAATCCTATTAGTAATAATCTGCAATTTTTGTTGCAGGATACCTGTGTACGAAAAATCCTTGTGATCATGACCAATCATGATTCAAGCTCTGTGTTATAAGAGAAAATCCTACGTAGCTTCAACAGTAACGTGAATTAAATTAGTAACCTAACAGAATAAAAAAAAAATTGTATAACATACATTTCCCAATCAAACACCTGTTTCAAAGGCATTACCACAGCATTTTTTCAGTTCTCCATTCTGATTGGTCAGGAGATGTTGAATTCATTTTGTACAAAGGGATGCCAGCTGTAATTGCAATACAGTAATCCCCCGTTTATCGCGGTGGTTACGTTTCAAAACCACCCGCGATAAACGAACACCACCCCCAAAAATGCAATTTTATGTATAGTACTGTTAACATTTTACTTAATTTTTTAATGAATAATTATATTTTTATTAATACATTTCATTATTTCAACACAAAACTCCATAAAACTCCAATTCCCTGTAAGCGTTTTGGCCTATCATGCTATCCGCGAGAGACCGGGAAAATGAACCAAACTAATTAATTACGTGGCAAATGCAATTTCGCTATAAACCAGGGGCGCGAGATTCGAACCGCGGTAAAGCGGGGGATTACTGTATTATTTAAAAGGAACAATCGACATGTTAAAAACATTACTTAACAAACGTACTTGTATAGTTGAAAGCTGACAGCTTTATTTATTATTTTTCTGAAGGAGACCTTTAATATTTGTGGAAGAAGCCTCCAGTGTCAGCGCTGCAGGAGGAAGTCTGGGTTTTTATTTATTTTCCATGCTTTAAATGTCAAAAAGGGGTAAAAGTGGTGATTAAGGTTGCTAAAGCATAAGCATTAATTTGTTGCTGGGGTGTTCCTCATTAATAAATCTAGCTATAAATGTCACTCAATAATAAATGTAGCTATAAACGGATACAAAAAATAAATGATTTAAAACAATTTAATGTTTGGGGCACTGTTAGGACAAGAATTTAATGCCAAACAGTTTCTCAGCCATATCGAAGAAGGTTTGTTGATCGTTTTCCTATAATAGAATGTTTTTATTCTTTACGTGGTGATATGATATGGTGATACTGATATGATAATAACGTAACATCTTTAAGCTCGCGAAGTTTCATTGTCTGATCTGCCGAGAACCAGGCCCTATAGAGAACGATTTGGAGCAGTGTTATTTGCTCCTTTGCATTTCACAGATCTGTGTGCTAGTTTATCAAGTGAACTGTGTGTTTCTTAAACACACACCACCCACTGAGCTTTTACAGCCGTGAGTGTGCTGTACACTGGCCGTCCTCTGCAACGAGTCGCACATTCGAAACTTTTGACAAACGATCAGAGATTGTATTTTTTTTTAAACCCGCAGGTTGTAAATGAATAAGTAATGGAAAAGCTTACGACCGGCCATTCGAGCTCAGAATTTGTCCGAAGCTGCAGCTTTATGTCGCAAAGAACCGTATGCATTTCAGTTGTAAGCAGGAGCACACATCTGGATTTAAAACCCTGAACGGTTTCTATGTTCTCGTTTATTAGCCAAATGTTCAAGAAAAAATTTTGGTTTATACTCGGAAAAACTGGCAACCATAAACAATAAGAGGACCTAATTCTTATAAATATTTATATTTATAAATATGTATATTTTTTTTCTAGAAAATTTAACCTGATATAATATGTGACAATAATTCTGGATTAATAAGTGAATCAAAAATCTTGGCACATTAAATAGTTTTGAATCATTTATGGTTTGTATGGTGATGATATTCTTTCTTGTTTGTAGAAAATACTGTTTTTTTTATAGAATTATTACTAAAATTAAATAATAGAAAATATTTCTAGACATTAAATACGTGAAATAATATTATTTACATACATGATACTGAAAAATATTGATACTGAACAAAAAACCCCACAGACTTTTGTTCAAATGTAAGGACGCAAACATTTGCATTCGGCTCTGTTGTAGTTTTAATTTGCTCCTTTAACGTAAAAATGTTTTTGCCCCCCTGAGCATTCGTTTTCCAGAATATAAAAGAGACTCCAAACTGTGCACTGCATAGTGGTGGCTGATGATTGACAAGCACTCATTTCTGTTTCTGGAATGATTTTGATGTAAAGCCTAGTAGGAGTGCAGTTTACAGATTTTTTTTGAGATGAGACATCAAAACTTCTAAACAACATGCGATTGGAAGTTTTCCTTTTCCTCCCGCTTCTCCTCCTCCTCGTTTTCTCATTTTAAAGCGACGCCTCCTGTCTGTCTGACGCCAAGCACAACGGCAAACACACAGGGGTAAACTCGCAGTGTGCCAGGAACGAGGGATGAGCTGCAGAGATGGTGGGAGAGGTGGAGGAGTGGAAAACAGAGTAGTGGAGAGGAAGCGCCATTTGCATGGAGGATTATTCTGGCTTTATTTCTCAGGCTGCTGTCTCTGGCTTTGCAAGCCAATCAGTGCTGAAAGCCACCTCCAGGGCTCATTGGGCACCGAAATACACACACACACACACACACACACACACACACACACACACACACACACACACTGCAGTGCTAGGAGTCATGCTATCTTTTGCGCAGTTTTTTATTCTGAAAGAAAGAAAGAAAAAAAGAAAGAAAGATGATGTGATACTTAGCGTTCCTGATTTGTTTAGCAATATCGAACCCTCATCCACCAATCCCACGCCTCCACTACTCTAATCTGCCATGATCATATATAAATGAGTCTGCAGAGGGATGAAGAGATGAGAACAGGAGAAACGAGCGCCTCTCTGATCTGGCCTTCATTCGATCGGAGGCCCAGCTGAACAGTAATCACCAGGGTTAGCAAACGGGATTCCGACTCCAAATCCGGCTCCAGAGGCCCCGGACATCTCAATCATCCTGGCATCCCGGCGGATCGCAGGCTTCCATTTGGCTCTGCTTTATGAACGAAGCATTATTGCGGCCAAACGCACCATGCAAATGATGGATGGATCGAGCGCAGTCATGCGATATCTCTGGGTTTCCGATAACTGATCTAATTTTCCTGTTTGTTGCCTTGTTTTTCATGCTTTAGTCAAACACAAAACCGATTGCAGTTCAAAAGTCTTTACCTAAAACCAGTCAATACTTTTGATGTTGACGTATTTCGTTTTGAATCGGCGCTCCATGGCTACTGTTTGGGGAGAATTGTGTAAAAACACACTATACGTACAGTAAACGAGGAACAAATAGTGTACCATCATTTAAATTGCTTCTATAAACTAATCCATCCATCCATCCTTGAGTTATAGCTCCATGTCATGAAGAGATAAAGAAGAAATTTTAAATCCGAGATGAGTAAAAGTGTTCTCGTTTATCAACTCAATGTCATTTTTATGGAAAGTAGTGTAACAGTGTTGATTGTCCAAATCCACAGAAGTGTGTTTCATTGAAAACTTCAGACACTAAACTATTGCGATAGGGTTGCCAAATCACAGCAGCTGAAACTGTGTTAAACAGATTTACTGTTTTTTTTTTTACCATTGTGTCTTTATCTATTTTAATTTCATTTAAAGGTTCACTATGGCATTTCAAATTTAAGGTAAAGAAATTCATTCATTTCAAACAAGATCTTTATACTTAGCCCTCACATAACAAATCAGAAAACTCATTAATATCGTTTGACTTTCTCCTCCCACAACTTGCTGTACTTGCTATATATCTTGAGAGACAGAGGTCTCATCCAATCAACGGTAAGCATTTACTGTACGTACACTGACAATTTACACATTTCATTCTTTTTCTTTTCGTTACTTTTCGCCAGTTGCACTCTGTTTTTTTCAATCTTTGCTTTTTTCAAATTTTATTATACTACTGTTTGTGTAACCTGATGCTGCTGTAACGCAATAATTTCCCTCGCAGGATCAATAAAGTATATCTTAAGTCAATTTCAGTCGCAAAATCTACCTGTTTTGTCCGAAATGTTTATTATTTATTTTTTTGTTTTTCTGATTTATTATTTTGTTGTGCACTTCTCAGTGTTCTTTTTTATTCATTATAAATACTATAATGACAAAAGAATTGGGACACCTGACTTTTCCAGCCGCACTTGGTTCTTTCGCAAACTGTTACCACAAACTTAAGGGTGCACAATTGTATAGAAGGTTTGTGCATTAAAGTTTGCCTTCAGTTGCACTAGGAGACCCCAATCTGTTCCAGCATGACAATGCCCCTGTGTACGAGCCAGCTCCATGAAGATACCGTATGCTTTACATTGGAGAGGAAGATCTTGAGTAGCCTATTATAGAGCTCTGACCTCAACTCCTAAATGGTTGAATGAGCACAAATCAACAATCGCACTCCAAAATCGAGTGGAGCATCTTCCCTGAAGAGTGGAGATTATTATAACAGCAAGTGCATATTTGGAAGCACATGTGCATTTGTTTGGTGGAATAGAAGGAAGCACGGCTCACTTTAAACCACAAGCTGTATAAAACTCCAGCGCAGGTGGCAGTGACAAATGTTGATTTAGTGACTCGCAGTGAAGTAATGCAGGGTTTTTTTTCCAGTTACACATAAACATCCTATACAGAGCTTTTAATCTGCACTCAGTGGAGCTGCTGAATTATGTATTGAATTTCTACCTCTCTTTTCTCTTCACTTCTCTTTTTCGTGCTGACTGTATCGCCCTATCTCTTTATTTCTCCTTTTCCTGTTCAATCCCTCACTCTTTCTTACTTTCCCTCTCTCGCTGTCTGCATCTGTATTTTTTTTTAAGTATCTCTCACTGTATCTCCTCTCTCTTTCAGTGCTTCTGTTCATCTTGTTTTCTTTCTATTCGTCTCCTTTTCTGTCACTCTTTATTACCCTTACTGCCTATCATCCCATTTGTCTGTTTCTCCTCCTCTGGTCTGTTTCTATTATTCCAATGCATGTCTCTTTGAATTCCTTTCTTTCTCTGTCTCTCTTTATTTTGGTATCAGTCTCTTTTCTTTCACCTCTCTCTCTCTCTCTCTCTCTCTCTCTCTCTCTCTCTCTCTCTCTCTCTCTCTCATTCTGTATCATCAATATCACTAGACATCTCTTTCTTTTTTTTCACCCCTTCTTTATTGTCGTTATCTCTCTTTTCCGAACTCACTTTTCATTAATCTCTCCATCTTTGATTCTATCTTTTCTTTCCTATCACTCTCTTTATTTCTCCCCTCTGACCTGTTTCTAAGTCATTCAATCACTATATGTCAATTTTTCCCCTCTTTCTCTGCCGTTATCGCTGTCTCATATTCCCTTTCTCTATCTCTCTATTTTCCTTTCCACTCCTGCATCAATCACCTTTCTTACTTTTTCTTTTAACCATTCTCATTCTATTTTTCTCCTCACCTCTTTCCTGTCTTCCATACCTCATATCTGTATTTTGATTATTATTTCCACATTTCTTTTTACAGTATATTTTGTCTCTTTTAATGTGCATTATCTTTCCTCTTTTTTCCTTTTTTTTCTACTATTCTCGATCTCTCTCTTTCAGTCTGTCACTTTGTGTTTGTTTTTGTGTCCATCTTTCTCTTGCCTTTACCTCCATCTCAATGTCTCTGTCTCTGTTCATCTTCTACCCTCTCTATCTTTTACGGTGCTCTTCTCACTTTCCCTCTGTCTTCTCGTTCTCTTTCCGGCGCGCCTTCTTTTTTTTTACGTTAGCTAGAATAGCGTTTTTATTCTCTGTGATTTTCTTCAGAGAGATATAAAGTGAAAGTATTTTAAGTAAAAGTGTCTCCGTGTGTCTCTCAGGTCTGGTGGTGAGGGAGGCGAGTATCGAAATCACGCGGCAGCAGGTGGAGGAGCTTTTCGGCCTTGAGGATTTCTGGTGCCAGTGCGTGGCCTGGAGCTCTGCCGGGACCACGAAGAGCCGCAAGGCCCACGTCCGCATTGCCTGTGAGTCACACACACACAAACACACACAAATGGAAAACTCTTCTTTAACCACAGTGAAGAAAAAAATAATCTCCCGGAGCATTTCCTCTGTTCAGAGTAAAAACATGGCTGGGAGGAAGAAAAATGGCCCACACAATTCCCTCAGTCGGAGCAGAATGTGACCGCATCCTCCTGTGCTTACATTCTTTCTTTTCGTGTATCTGCTGTCTGTACTGTGGTCAAACAGGAAATACACAAGACCACAAGCTATTGTCCGTTTCAATGCCACGTTACAGAAAAGCTGCACTTTCATAATACGTTGCATTCAGGGTTTTTTCCCCAGTCCTGTAGATGCATACGTGGCAGACTTTTTGGATATAAGGATTGTCTAAATACCAAAACCCCTCATATAAAAGACAAGCAAGGAGCACATTTTCAGGGCATCCTGTTGAGATGTAAAGGGCAGAGGACAGCAGGACAGATTTCTCTTTAATATAGCAAAGCAGGCGCGTCAGGGTTTTTTTTCTTTTGTAACTCCCAACAAATAAGATCACAAGTTGAAGACCAATCAAACAATGCGGCTCTAAGTAACGACTTGTTTATTCCACAATATATAAAAAAAAAAAATCTAATTTTAAATCTACACTGCCTGCTAGGCTAGTTGTTAGGATACTAGCTAGGCCGTGTGAGGGCGTCGTCATGGCTACAGTATTCTTGTAAGAAAAGTTCGAGATATGCTTTCAAAGGCAGCATGTTGCCAAGAAACTGCACCTACATACAATATGCTAATGGTTTGGAAGGCTATTGTTGTTTTACTCGAAGTGGAAAAATATTACCACCAGCTATTTTCATCAGCAAAGGCATTTTTTTCTTGGAAACTGCTTCCTTTCATCAGTGCCACTATATATATTTTTTTTAACAGTCCATAAAAATGCCCCTATTCCAAATAGATATGTGATGTTTAAAATTTTTTTTTTTTTTTATTGAAGATGAACACAGACCTGCTGCTGAATGACCAGCGTTATGATTGCTGTAGGGACCGAATACCAAAACGTATGATTGGTCTAAAAGGGTTAAAAAAAGGCTGCAGGTCTTGAAATGGGAAAAGCAAAGCAAGGCAAAAAAATTACAAAAGAAGATACATTATCATTTTTACTGCTAAACTGTAAAGCTATAAGAGAAACTGTGTGATTGTTCCTTCTCTAACATGATGCAATTTAAAGTATAAGAGGCAATAAAGGAATACCTATATTATAAGTAAGGCGTGATGTTTTACAGGCTTTTAAGCACTACCTATGTGGCGTTTCCAAATGTGACAAGATGAAGGACTTTCAGAAGGCATTTCACCATGGAGAACCCTGGTTCAAGTTGAACCCTATTCAAGTCTTTCGTTTATGAATAATCTAAAATGACTTTGCTATGGAAACCATTCATGTTTCAGCAATGTTGTTTTTCTTTTTACAAAAAAACACTTTCAGAACAGCTAGAAAACCGTAAAAATGTAAACTATATCTATTACCAAAAAAAAAATCACCAGAGGACCATAAAACAACCTGAAAGTCATGACTCATCTTTTTCGGTGTTGCACCGAAACGCTCCAAAAAATAAAGCTTAACGTGCACTGGTAATAAGCATCAGTTCAATTGTTCTGGAAAACGAAGTGGGTCAAAACAATTCCATTCAACCCCGAGAGGTGTGGGTGTGTTGTGAGCGTCATGTGGGCGAAACGCTATCAATTCCTTTGCCAGGTAAAGATGTTTATGCTTGTGAATCCAAGTGTGCGTGTGTGGGAATCTGCGTTTATACCTGACCGTGGATAATGAGCGGGTGTGTGAGACACACACGTGCTCCCAGCTCTCAGTGAGATGAATCAGTCATGCTGGATAAACAGCGCAGAGATGAACGAGCCTTCCATACAGGCTTATCTTTATTGTTTGGCTTTTTCATTTTTGTTTTCCTTGTTTTGTTTTTTTTTATATCCCCTCTTTTCTTTTCTGTCCTTGCGCAGAGCGTAGACGGTGCTCGATTCCGGCATTGTGTTGTAATCAGATTTCTGCAGGACAGCTTGAGTGCCTCATCTTCTCTTGTTCCAGCACTTTTCAGCTACTTATGGAGAATGCCATTATCAGACATGGGAGGCTTAGAAAGCAGGCTGATGGAAATGTCAAAGGCACAGAACTTCCGGCGCTGGAACATCTGACGCTCTCGAAGCTAAGAGACAATCCATGTTTTCTCAACATCAGCAAAGTTGCAACACGTTTTAAAGAAGGACGGTGGGCGCTACAAAAAAAAAAAAAAACGGCTGATGAGCCAATCGTCATATGAATCCAGAATAAGTCCCAGTTTTAGAGGTGTTTTAGATAATAACTGACATCCCTGGAAGCCACACCCCTTCTCCGTCTTTGAATTGTGTGATGTCTCCCACTAGTGACTGGTATCTTTCAACTTGGGGCTCCTCAGCTTGATCAATTGATGTAGCTATCCATAAAGCCCGGATAAATGGGGAGGGTTGCGTTAGGAAGGGCATCCAGCGTAAAAACATGTGCCAAATCAAACATGCGGATGATCCGCTGTGGCGAACCCCTAATGGGAGAAGCTGAAAGAAAGAATACAATTGTTAGCATTTAATTTCCCCCCGTCGTATTGAAAAAAGAAGTTTCCTAATGTCTGTATCTGAACTCAAACTAAGGAGACAAGTGGCAGCCTTGTTTTCCCAAACACCCGATGGTTACAGTAAAACCCTCATAAACAATCACGCTCCAGTTTTGCTTCTTGGTCATGGTGCAATAGTTTCTCATACACTTTCATGTCCTGAAGGTGCCAGCCCGTGCCAGAGTGTCCCATCTGAGACCGACACTGACAGGCATCTCATTGTCCCTCTCTTCCCCCCTGATCCTAGACCAGTTTTGCACTTCACACTGGAACTTTTATGTCTGAGACGTGATTCAGAAGAGCAGGAAAGGGCGCTCTCTAGTGAGAGATCGCCTGCAGCCAGACTCATCTCTCTAATTGGCTGTGATCAGCTGCCTGCCATCACTAACCTTTCCTTCAGATCGGAATAAATTCCTCATCCGCTCCTATTAAAATCTCCCCTAGAGACAAGTGGGGGGAAAAAAATCTTTGCCTCTCTGTCCGTGTTGGAAAGACGTTTTAATTAGCGGCTAAGCAACACTTGGCGCGTGCATTTGTTGTTGAGGAATGGTGATCAATTTTAAAGCCATAAAGAGGGGGAGCTGTAAAAGGGCAGCAGCGGTTATTAATTGGGGGCGTGATTTGTGGGGCCACTGGCATCCGGGCACTTTCAGGGTGAGTTATACGAGGGCGAGTCGTTCGATCGTTTGGGGAGGAGACGGAAATGAATGTGCTTTTCTTTACAAAAAAAGAAATGAGGTTGGTCAAACTCACGGTTGGTGTGTGAGAGAGAGAAAGAGACACGGAATGACAAAGAAAGGTGAGCAAGGGCGACAGAATGACAACAAGAGAGAGCTGACAAAGACGGAAAGGGGAACGACAAAAGCGAGAGAACAGTGAGTAACAGAATAGGACAGAGGAAGGAAGAGAAATGAGAACAGGTTGTTCAGATGCAGCCATTCCAGGTAGAAAAGCGCAAAGTGCACCGATTACCGAATGACTCACGAAAAAATGAAATGGTGCCTTTTCTTTTTCCCTGTTTCTCTCTCTCTCTCTCTCTCTCTCTCTCTGCATGTATGACTCAGAGTCATCCTCGATAAGGTGCGAAAACTCGTTTTTAAGAGCCAGCGTAAGCTGTTGTGCTTTAGAAAGGGCACACTTCCTGATTAAAAGTTAAACATTTAGTCATGTCACGGGATGCGCAAGTGTGTTGTTGTTTTTTTTTCCTTTCTTTCTTGCTTTTTAGAATTCACAAAACTATTTAACTCTTACTATGGAAACCGAAGGCAAGTCAGAGAGGCATAGATTAAGTTCAAGGGCTCTTATTCTGAAACTAAATGTTCAGCCATTAAAGAAAAAAGCCTCATGCTGGCATTTTTCACGGCAAGAATGTGTCTCAACTCTCAAACCCGCTATTATGACTTTTACTGTCCTGCAGGTAAGATGCCAACAAGCTTCCATTCGCCACGGTGAGCCGAGACGATGCCAAGCCTTGTTTTGCAGCAGTGGGATCAAACCGTTTACCAGGGGGGATGGGTGAACAAAAGAAAAAAAAAAGATGGAAATAACCCATAATTCAGCAACCTTGTGTAATTTAGCATGACAAGTAGCCAAACACATCCACTTAGAGTAATTGTTCTCATATGTGGAGTCTCGGCCTGGATTTTTGCGGTGAATTGAGGTAGCTACACAGGAATGTATCCTCAGGCCTTGTCCTTTTTTTTTTTTCTTCGCCTTTTCCTCTTCCAAACCCCTTTATCTCCACAGGGATCATGGATACACAATTTAGGAAGTGAACTTTCACAGATTAAGGGTATTTTTCTTGTTCTTTTCTTTTTTTTATTTATAAACAGTCACCTACTTTTGTCTCCCACACACACACAGCTACACAAATCATTTCCCTCATGCCAAACGTATCATTTTGTTCTTCGCATCTCAGCTTTTTATTTCACAGCAAGAATCTAACTTTCCGCATATGCGATGTTCAGTGCGCTTTTCTCTCCCCGAAGCTACCTGGATAGGTTGAGTGAAGCAGTTCTCAAAAAATTGTGTTTTTGTGTATTTATAATTTAAGTCAGGTTTATAATTCACCCCATTCTTTGGTCTAAATTAGATTAAATATACACTATATCATACAGTACAGACCAAAAGTTTGGACACACCTTCTCATTCAAAGAGTTTTCTTTATTTTCATGACTATGAAAATTGTAGATTCAGACTGAAGGCATCAAAACTATGAATTAACACGTGGAATTATATACATAAAAAAGTGTGAAACAACTGAAAAATGTCATATTCTAGGTTCTTCAAAGTAGCCACCTTTTGCTTTGATTACTGCTTTGCACACTCTTGGCATTCTCTTGATGAGCTTCAAGAGGTAGTCACTCGAAATGGTCTTCCAACAGTTTTGAAGGAGTTCCCCGAGAGATGCTTGGCACTTGTTGGCCCTTTTGCCTTCACTCTGCGGTCCTGCTCACCCCTAAACCATCTCGATTGGGTTCAGGTCCGGTGACTGTGGAGGCCAGGTCATCTGGCGCAGCACCCCATCACTCTCCTTCTTGGTCAAATAGCCCTTGATGCCTTCAGTGTGACTCTACAATTTTCATAGTCATGAAAATAAAGAAAACTCTTTGAATGAGAAGGTGTGTCCAAACTTTTGGTCTGTACTGTATATATACAGTATCTCACAAAAGTGAGTACACCCCTCACATTTCAGTATCCATTTTATTTTATGTTCTCAAGGGAAATACTATAGAAATGAAACTCGAATAGTCAATGTGTAGCTTTTACAGCAGTACAGATTAACTGTCCTCTAAAAATAACACAACATACAGCCATTATTGTCTAAATAACTGGCAACAAAAGTGAGTACACCCTAAGTGAACTTGTTAAAACTGTGTCCAACGCGTCAATATTTAGTTCGAGCACTGCCCTGGAATTCACCAGAGCTGCACAGGTTGTTGCTGGGATCCTCTTCCACTCCTTCATAATGACATTGTGGAGCTGCTGGATGTTAGATACATGGTGCTTCTGTTACTGATCTTCTTATTATCTTATCATCTGTGTGGAGAGCAACAATTCTAACTCTCAAATCCTCAGAGAGTTCTTTGCCACGAGGTGCCATGTTGAACATCCTGTGGTCAGTACTCAAAGCACAAAATTTGCTCTGCTCTACTACAAGATACACAAATCTGTATGGACCTGTCAAGCAGACAAAAACATGACCCTGATGAATAGGACGTTGCTTTGCACGGTTACACAACGTACCGTTGTTATCATTAAGGGTGTACTCACTTTTGTTGGCAGCTATTTAGACAATAATGGCTGTATGTTGAGTTATTTTCAGAGGACAGTAAATCTATACTGCTCTACAAGCTTCACTTTGACTACAATATGTCCAAGTTTCATTTCTATAGTATTGTCTCTTGAGAAGATCTACTAAAACGGATGCTAAAATGTGAGGATGTACTCACTCTTGTGAGATTCTGTATAAATATATGCAGCTTGGGTGAAAGCACTGAGGTCGAAACGTTTCACAATAAGCAAAATGGCCCTGTACATCATTTGTCATTAATTTGTAATGGCAAAAAGACTTTGTGTTGTGCCACTACACATCACCAATGGCACCGTAATGCATTTTATCCATTAGAGTGAGTAATAAATCCGATGTGTTTTTTTGCCGTTTGCTTATTTCCACTGCCCCCCTTCATTCCCCCGAACATTATTCACCGCTCATATTTCTTCAAACTGCTGGAAGTGCACGAAAAATGTGGACGCCGCTTGTTGGAGAACCCCAAAGTGCTTTTACATGGCAGCTATCTGGCTTCATTTGCCGCTTTCTGCGTCACCCTCCAGAAATCCAGCCAATGGGCTTATTGTCAGTGGAACAGGGACAGAAGGAGTGAATAAGGGGCTATTAAAGAAGAGAAATAATTACAGCCATCAGACCAGACATCCAGCCTCCAGCCAATCAATGATTTGAGTAAACTCTAGAAACAACTGCAGGTCCAAATGACGGCAGACATTCTGCAGAAACTTTAGCATTTCCCCCTCTGTTCAAGAACATACTCAGACTTGGCAATTAGTTCTAAAGAGATAATGCATTAAAATAAACCAGGAGACTCACTGACTGCCTACGTGTGATAAAAGCACTAACTAAACTTTCAAATTTTTTTTTTTTTTTTAAAGACAGAAACTCAACAGGCGCTCGATTCGCAGTCGATGCCGTTTTCCAAGCTCGCACGTGGAGCAAAACAACCAATTAATTCCACCCACACTGGTCCGGGGGAGCGCTAGAGGCCCCGGGGGAGGAGGGGGGCGCCGGCGGAAGGCTGTAATGGAATGAAAATGCTTGTAATTGGACCGAGTTGTTTAAAGTGCCAATCCCAATGCAGTGCGGCAGCCGGCTCGCCTGGGCGGCATCGCCGCTTTAAAGTGGGACCCACTATGCATTATTACAGTAATGGCCCTTGAAGCATATGCCACTGACAGCGGGCAAACACATTTGGGTAAATAAAGGTGCACACATGCTCAGTGTTTGCCAGAAACAAGGGTGCTTTGTGACAGTGGACGTGGTTTAACGTGACAAATTTCGGATTGCATCATGGGATGACTCAAGGTTACGAAGCCGAGTGACGGGGCAGCTGCTAAATGAAAGGGAAATAAAGATCCGCCTTGACATCCCACACAGACAAAAATCCGCAAGACACTCCTCTTTCCTTGTGCATACAGAGAAATGAAAGTCATGGTCCAGCCTGGGAGAGATAGGAAGCACGCTCAGGCCTGTAGTGGTGTCACCATTGTGTCAGTGCAATTAAAGTGAATAGGAAACGTGTGAAATGCTGGAGGAACAGTGACTTCTGTGCACCATATCTCTCGCTATCTCACTCACACACATTCTTCTTTCTGTGTGTGTGTGTGAGAAAGAGAAACAGACAAGCAGTGGACAGACCCCTACAGGGCCGCGTCATGTCGCTAGCTCAGACTGCACAGACAGACCGAGCAACCTGCTGTTTATCAGCACCCACACACTTTCTCAACGACTTTTCTCCCATTACGCAGGAAGCCAGAGGCATCACTACTCAATGCAAAATTAGCCCTGGGAACAGAAACCCGGTGTGTGCGTGTGTTTCAGGGGAGCTATATGTGATAAAAATATCGTATTACAACTTATCAAGACATTTCTACGACACACTCTATGTACGTATATCAGGGTTTATACTGTAGTAGCGGTGCTGCATTAAAAAAGATGTGGAAAATAACTGATAAATAGTGACTATAAATATAGTTTAGCACCAAACCGAAAGTTGAACATTGTTTAGAACCTTAACAGTCAGCGATAAAATCAGTGTTTTCCAATGATATAGCAATACTCATGATATTTTAGAAATCATCTCGAGTGTGGGCGTAGATTTTGGTGTAGCGAAACATTGAGTAGCTGCATTAATAATTCTGTCAACGAGAGGCCCTCGCAAGGGTAGTAAGACAAGCCTTTGTGTTTCTTTCCCCTCACTGACCCAAGAACAGGTGATGTTCACTCCAGCAGCAAGTGCACTTCCACCACATGAAGTAAAATCCTGCCATCGAGACGTGATGAGGCTACCAGTCACACTTCTATAGCTGTATTTCGGGAACATGTAGTAGGTCTCTTGCTCGCTCAGGCTGCCAGAAAAAAAATAAACGGAAAAAAAACAAGAACGTAGAAACATAAATCTAGCTCAGAAACGGCAAAAACATTTAAAATAAATCAATTCTGTCTAAAGTATTAAGCTAATGCAGAATAACTACTCTAACAGCACTATATAGGAATCTGCCGTTTTCCAACCATGTTCCCTAAGGAGACTAAACTGGCTGTTTTTTTTCCGCTTTTCCCTGGAGGACAGAATCTGAATGTGAATGTGCCCTTATCTAAGCCCTTTTTTCTTTGTCTTGTTGAAATAGAAGTGGAGTAAAGGCTGATTATATCCTGTGTAGAGCAATTACTGTTATCTGTTTATTATATATGTATATAAAAGGCAGTCAGTGCACGTCCACTCTAATAGTATCAGCTCAGATTGGATGAATCACTCGGATATTAGCATTCCAGTTGATCAAGTAATCTTCCCTAAGGCTGAACTTGCATTGCGGCGTGAACTCTGTAGGGCTTTCTTTTAACTGAGAAGGCAGGGCGTTTGCTGCGGACCCCATGCTGGTGCGAATACTGTCAGACTGAGCTTGGCGTATTGCAGAAAAGTAGAACCGATCGGACGGCGACCGCTGTGTACGTTGGTGTGTCCACAGCACTCTGGTAGGGATTAGTCGCAGCAAGTTACTGCCTCTGTTTTTTTTTTTTTTTTTTTTTCTCGCTCTCTCTTGCTTGCTTTTATTCCCTCGCCAGCTTTACACCTCATTCTTCGAGTTTGTGCAAGGTTACCGAGCAAAGCTGAAGGACTTTATTCATGCATGGTGTACACTCAACACTGTCCTTTATTATTATCACGGGTACACCTGCAACATTCATTCAGTTATTCATTCCAGTAATATTATGACATTATGACTGGTGAAGTGAATAACACTGATTATCTCATTATCATGGCACCTGTTAGTGGGTGGGATATATCAGGCAGCAAGTGAATATTTTGTCTTCAAAGTTGATGTGTTTAAAGCTGGAAAATGAGCAAGCGTAAGGATTTGAGCAAGTTTGACAACAATAGACGACTTGGTCAAAGTATCTCTAAAACTGCCGCTCTTGTGGGATGTTCCCGGTCTGCAGTGGTGGGTATATATCAAAAGTGCTCCAAGGAAGGAACAGTGGTGAACCGGCAACAGGGTCATGGGCAGCCAAGGGGCATTGATTGCACGTGGGGAGCAATCAGCAGACAAGCTACTGTAGCTCAAATTGCTGAAGAAGTTAATGCCTGACAGGTCAGGACCGTTTCGGCAGCAAAAGGAGCAGCTTCAGTTAATATTTACATCAGACTCATTCTTAAAGCCTGGCTGTTAGCTCCAGATGAACTAAAAAGGATTTGCAAAAACACAAATAACATACAGATAATAGAAGGACTTGAGAATGACAAGACTGAAATAAGTACTCTTTAGAAATGTAGTGAGCAGAAAAGGATCCCAAAACAGGTTGAAATTGAATGCGGTTAAAGTTAAAAACCTCTAATTTCAGATTCTCGATTTGGAGCATTCCACAGATCCAGATAGTCTTTGTCTTACACACCCAGCATGTATGAAAAACCTTTTTAGTTATTCTCTTCCTTGTGGAGAAGAATGTGAAACTTTAAATCGGGCAGCTCGAATGAGAACTAGCCTCTCAGGTTTGTGGCCCTAAACAGGTTGCCGTAGGGCTCTATTCTGTGTGTTATTACCTCCTCCTCAAGTCCTGACATCACGCTCTCCCTCCAGAACATAATATATATGTAATGAAGCCAGGAGCTAGCCGAGTGAGACTTGCTCCTCTCTGCTTGCACTATTCTCCAGCTGGCCTCTCACCTATTTCATCAAGTGCAAGAAAGGGGGGAGAACTATTGGATTTTTATTAGAACGGCGCAAGAAATTCCTTCGCTTTCCCGCTAGGCTGACGTTGCTTGAGCACAGGATGGGCAGGAGATGGAGAGATGGAAGAAAACCCGGAGGTGTCGACACCAGCCTCGGTCATCCATCACTGTCGGCCAAACTAATTCATATGTGAGATCAGGTTTGAGGCCCGAGGTGACTCCAACCGCCAATCACAATGGCCAGACAGGAAGACCAACCACTCGCAAGCTAACGGTTCGCCCCGCCTTCAAAACAACCCCAAGCTTTAACACAAGTTTGACAAGAAGCGACAAGGTTTCAAGCCCTCTTTGGTGTCAACCTGTCATAAAAAATATACACATTGTATTCTAAACATGCCACAAACATTAATCAATCACCTCTTCTCCAATGGGATTACAATGTCCTGTCTGGTTGAACAGGCAGTGGTATTAGGTATTGTGTATTTCTTTCTTTCAGCTTTGCTGAGTCGTTCTACTGTTGCTATCAGCGAGAAATGGGTTGGAAGCCATTTGTCAAGCTGATCCCTCTTTGCTCTCAGCGATAAAGCGAATAAAAGTGTCAACAGATAAACAGGAAGAGTAGAACTGAGAATTAGAAAATGTCAGATCTCTGTGTCAAAGCAGCAGTGCTATAGAGCTGGGAATCAGGGCAAAAAAATACGTAAACCGTTTCCCTTTTCTCAACCTAACCGTTTGCGTTGAAGCTCAATTCCTTTGAAAAATCTTCCAAAATCCACATCATAGCAAAACAGCCTCCAGAAAAGCCATCAATGTAAATAGCTGTAATCAGCATGTACTCCTTTTTCTACCTCGTACTAGTATTGACATTATTGTACTCAAGCTGGAAGTCAAATATGTATCCAAGGAACTTGGTGTGTGTGTGTGTGTGTTGGGGGGGTATGAAGCAGCACGGTGCATCCGTGGAAAAAGTGGAAAATATCTTTATTCCAGCAGGTGTAGCGAGTCAGGGAGGAAGCTGTGGACAGATTTATGAACACCTGAGAGGGATAAAGGGCACACGAATGTAAATATTGGATCCGTCCTCACCTTCTAATGACACCTTTCTAGAAGATGACATTCTTGGAGGACGAAGCCTTTTTTTCCTCTTTATTTTTTTTTTTTTTTCCTCCTCTCCTTCTTTCCAAAGCACGACATTGGCATTTGGCGTGCGTGTTCAATTACAACCTTGATTTCCAGGGCATAAGATGCAAGTGCTCCAGAGAAGAGTGTAACATATAAATAGAAAATGTAATTGCACTCCCAAAGGGGGGCCAGAAATGAAAATCTAACACAATCTCAAACGAGTTCGAATGAAATATGCAAAAGGAACGAGCATAAAAACGAGTGCTAAAATTGGAATTTTCGGATGTTGGTGTTTGTGTTAAGGGTCAGATTTCATTTGACGCATGGTTGTATCCGGCATTGGAGTTACCCATTTAAAGTTATCCTAACCTATAGGAAATGCATTTATCTAAGTTCTGGGAAAAACAATTAGTGCTGAGCAGTTAGTCGAAGAAATGTGAGTGATATTGCATCAGAAAATATAACAGCCAATCATGATCCAATATGCAAATAGAGGTCAAGAAACAATGGAAGTGAGGGGTCATGTGTAATACTGGGGGAATTTCTAATTTGCATGAAACTAAAAGCGTTGTCATTTCTCTGCCTTTCTGGAAATTTCTACAGGTAGCACGACTACTTGCTGCTGTATGCTTCAAGCAGTGACTCATTGGTCCGAGTTTTACGTTTTAGTTGCTTCATCGTCAAGCGTCCAGATCGCTGTCACCTGTTCTATTGAGGGAATGAGAACCATATCAGAGCGATACACACGATGTCTAACGTACCTGTATGTTTTTGCTTGGCAGATCTCAGAAAATCCTTTGACCAAGAGCCTTTGGGGAAAGAGGTGTCTCTCGAACAGGAAGTGCTCCTCCAGTGCCGTCCACCTGAAGGAGTCCCTGCTGCAGAGGTGACCTCATTCACTCCACGCAACACAACAATACAACACCACAGCACTCTGCTGATGAAGTTTATATCAAATTAGAGATCGCCTTTTGTTAGCAGAACAAAAGACAAGCCAAAGTCCATGCTAGCTGACGAGCAGATAACTAAATCACTAAGCCTAAATGTCAGACTTTGTTTAAAAACATTTGCCTCAGTGGCCACCTGTTAATCTGTATTTAGCTGCACAGGACATATTGATCCAGACATCGATTGTACCTGCAGTGGTCTGTCAGATGAACTTGGCCTAACTATACCAGAAAGTTCCAGCTAAATAGAATTAATACACGCCTCCTTTTTTTTTTGCTACAATGCTTTCTGGTTTTTTTTTCTTTGAAAAGAGAAAAGAAAAGAAAAGAAAAGAAAAGAAAAGAAAAAGGAGGGGGGAGCTAAAAGCTCTTAAAGGAAAGCAGGCATCTTTACGATGACAAAAAAAAAAAAGGATTTAAAACCCGCTAGCGCAATGCCGAAAGGCCACGTTGCACCCCTTGAGTCCAAATTTATGGAAAATCCATGAGCTAAGCGTCCTACAGGCAGCTTAACCAACCAAACGGACAGATTTGAGAGGAAGGTTTACTGTTACATCCTCAGGCTCTGCTTGTTTTTTTTTTCCTTTGCCAGCCTCATAATCACCTTAACACGTGTCACCATTAACTTTTTAATCTATCTACTGTAGAACTGCCACACATACCTGAGTGTACAAACTGAGTGTGTATTCACAAAGGAGTTCGTTGTGTGATTTCTTTTTAATGGCTTTTATGAAAGAAAAAAACAAAAAAAACAACAAAAAAAAATATATATATATATATATATATATATATATATATATATATATATATATATATATATCTCAAAGCACCTTTTCCGCAGTGGTTTAAACGGATGGCTCGGTGCAGATAAGGAGCCCTTTCAAGCCCTGCTGCAGCTTTTGAAATGTAGCTTTGGATATTTCCTACAGACTTCAAATGCTTGTGCAGAACGGCCGCTCATGCCTCTGCCGCTGCCAGAAAAATCTAACGTCATGTAATGCTAATAAGCACGTGCAAGTAGATTAAACCGGCCAATTAGCGAGTTTCTACTTCATTGACGAGACATTGCACAGTGTTCAGTTTACTAATAAGCGAACGTTGACCCAATCCATTTTTTTAAGCTATTGATGTAATGAATAATAAAAAAGCTCCCGTGCTGTTTAGTTCAGTGAGTTACTGTTAGCACAGCAAAGCTGATTGTTTCTCAACAGCAGCACACCAAGAAGTTTCTTTATTCGTATGTTAAAGCAATTTGTCAATGCTTGCAATTTTTTTATTGATCGAAGAACAACACATAGTTTTTATCCAATTATAGGTACATTAGTGTGTATTGTTGTAAAATAAAAACTGATACTGGACAACAAGGACAGAAGTATTCAGACACCAGACTTTTCCAGCTGTATATGATTCTTCCCCGAAACGATTCCACAAAGTCGGAGGCACACAATTGTATAGGATGCCTCTGGATGCAGTAGAATTACATTTACCCTTCACTAAGAGACCCAAATCTGCTCCAGTATGAACACGAGCAAAACACGAGCTTCATGAGGATATCTGTTGTATGACTTGGTGTGGAAGATCTTCAGTGGTATGCAAAAAAGCTCTGACCTCAACCCTATTGAACACCTTTGGGGTGAGTTAGAACGCTGACTGCACCCCAGGCCTCCTCACTCTACATCAGTACCTGACTTTCCTAACACCCCTTGTGGCTGATGAACACAAAGCTACACAAGCACACTCAAAAATCTAGTGGAACATCTTCTCAGAAGAGTTGAAGTTATTCTAACAGCAAATAGAAACTTAATGTGGAATGAGATCATGAGCACATCGGAATCTTACTGTCAGGTGTCCACAAACTTTTGGCAATATATATATATAGTAAATCTCCTGATTCTGGTTTTTACTGTTTTATATAGTTTGTTTATTATTAGTCTCAGGTTATACATAAATGTGGCTGCTGTTACCATAGAAACGTATCAAAATGATCATAAATATGAACCAGTGATTTTGGCCTACAGCCGAATCTATTGTAGGAGCTGCTGTAATAGAAAAACAAATCAGCACTTTCGGACTCTGCGTCTTAACCGGTGGCCGCTTACTATTCTTCGTTCGTGTAACATTTTATAACACCTTATTACTCTCGGCTGAAAACGACCCTGAATATAATCAGCCCCATAGAAATAGCGTGAAAAAAAAGAACGATCCGGGTTCATTACAGAAACGAAGCCAATGCAGTAAAGGCTTTGTGTGTTAAATAGTTAATAAATAAAGCATGCGCTCGGCCCAGCGTGTCCACTGAAAACTTCAGGATTCATATTCAATCTTACTGAGATGATGTTTCTCTCGTGTTGATCTGAGAGTAACAAGGTGATATGAAGGTGCGTGATTTTTGTGTCATTTCAGTTTTTTATTTGCACACCCACTGCACGTCCACACACACACACACACCATCAGGAGGCGTGCCGAACATGCCCATTTCCATTAGTATTGTTTAGATTGCTAATTGAAACTGGAGGTGGAAATCGCTTAAATAATTACAACACGCAAGATTTCTACTTTACCTGGAATAATTAAAAGTAATTTCTTGTACTTCTACTCAATTACATTTGCATGAAAATAAAACTTTTCCCTCATGCATTTAGAATAGGGACTCTTTTACAAAGCTTGTTCTCGTCACTAACGACAGATATATTTCAATTTGCACTCTATATATACCAACACCCTAATCCATTCACAAATTGATTGGTCAGGATTATATATGCACTTACTGAAATACGTTATTCATTTCTATAGTAACGAATTGCACAGAAACTTGCATGCTGAATATTCACTCTAAATTGAAAGAAAACAAAATGATAAATATAGAAAGAAAAAAAGGAGGAAAAGTGCGTTTTTACTTGTCAGGTGTACTTTACAGCACAGCGAAATTCTTTCTTCGCATATCCCTGTGATGTTAAGAAGCTGGGGTTAGAGCGGCGGGTCAGCGGTGATACAGCACCCCCTGGAGCACTGAGCTTTAAGGGCCTTGCTTAAGGGCCCCAAGAGTGGCAGCTTGGCGATTTCAAAGGCTTGATCCCAGAACCTTAATCACTGAACTTAAACCTTCTCTTATATCTAGCTGTTTAGTGCCATTTTGGAAGGAGTCTCAGTGTCAGCACTCAGAGAACAAAATGACAACCAACAGTAGCTTTTATTGTGGGCATTCTTTAAAATAAAATGTAACCATAAATGGATAAAAAAAAATATAACTTATTTTAATAAACAAATCGTCAGATGTGCGCTATTGGAAAATCAACTTAGGGTAGTTTCGTTTAACTTCATCACAGAACCAGCACTGATTGTTTCCCAGAATTGTAAAATTCCTACTAATGCATATTATATTTAAAAATAATTAATAAATCGAACTTTTTATACAAATTAAGCCATTCTAATTGTTTTAATTCGTTTACATTTTTTAATAGTACTTTTAATCTGTAACACTTGTATTATTATATTATTAAGCACATATTATTATTTATATTTTGTTTATTTTTATTCTATTATTTGTTTTTTACCCCTGAACAAAATGCACATAATATCTGTTGGGCCATTTAAACTAAAATGTAAATTTGAGGCAGTGATAAAACACAAAAAAAACTGCTTTGTAGAAAAATCAGGGGGACGTCAGATGGTGATTTGAAAGTAGAGAGAGTGTCGATTTGATGTTGCTCTGAAAAGGGGCCTCGGCTGACCTGGAAATGGGCAGTTAAGTGACTGGAACTGCGGTGCTTCCACTGCTGATGGAAGTGCTGACAGTACTAAACAGGCCATAATCAGCAGGGAGCTGCTCACCTCTGATTTTAGAAAATGGAGAGAGCTTTTTTGTTAACAAAAAAAAAAAAAAAAAAAAAAAAAGGAAGAATGTTAATGCTGGAGCAACACCCAAGGCAAACCCCATTTATTATTTCAGATCCCCAAAATGCTTTGGATGTATCAGGAAATAGAAATACAGGTATTTATAGACGTTTGGCTGCAAGGAGGTTAAAACTAGATGAATTCCAGCCAGCAAGGTGTGTTTTTTTTTTTTTTTTTTTTTATTGCAACTGTCAGAGCTAAGACATTCTAGATTTCCTATACAGAGTCTCTCGCTCTCTCTCGCTCTCTCTCTCTCTCTTTTTCTCTCTCTCTCTCTCTCTTCCCGTCATGGCGGTTTTTGCAGTGAGCCTGAATGGCCGTAATGAGAAGTCTAGCAAGCCAGGAATGAAATTACACAGATCATGCAATACAATAAGGACTCGTGTCTTAAGCGGTATAAACAGCTCGCCTCAGGGCTGTGAGTGAGAACACAAGTCCTTCCTCCTCTCTCTTTCTCCTTTTCTCTCTCTCTCTCTCTCTCTCTTCAAACATACACACACACACACACACACACACACACACACACACACACACACACACACACACACAAAACGCCAACAAACAGAACCATCTCTACCATGATATTTATCCCATTTTGCTTTATTTCTTTCTCTTTCTTCCTCTTTTTCTCCCTTTCTTTTGCTTCCTCTCTTTTATCCTGCTAAGCAATTACATCTGCCATAAGTGACAACAAGCTCAGAGAAAGAGTAAAAAAAAACACAATTTGATTTACTCCCCTCGCCGTTGTTTAATGAGATTGGCAGAAATGTGAGCGAAGACGCTGAGAGATCGTCAGCAGCTCAGGAAGCGGACCTGGGCGTTTTTTTTTAGCAAGCAGCAGCATGGGATTAGTTCATAGGCCGGTGAAAGCATTGACACCGTGCATCTGCTGCCCTGTTGGCATGACCAAGTGCCAGGATCTCGGCTGGGGGACGCAGCAAGAGGCAGAAACTGCAAAGAATCGGACAGAGCCGGGGTTAGCGGGGCCTGCCAGGCCTGTCGGCTCGCATCAGCTCCTCAGGATGCTGAAGGATCTTCAGCATGACTAAACCTAAGGTGTGTTTTTGGCGGCACGCCGTGGCCTTTGTCATTCTGCCAGATTAGTTCCCGGCTCACCTCACCTCCAGGTGAAGAAATAAATCCAGGCCTTCTGGTTGTTTTTTTAACAGTTAAGACTGTTTTCACAATCAGTCTTGCTAATGGTTTACAACGGAAAGTAGCTAAATCTAGCTCAAAAAGTCACCCAAAATGGTTTACCTGCCGTCTAATTTGCATATTCATTAAATCATTATTGTTAGAACAATAGGGTTTTATTAGAGTCAAAATAAGTCTGGAATAAAATACTGATTGTTGTTGGGACAGTGGTGTTCAGCAACTGGTGGTTGGGAAAATGGTGATTGCCATCAGGAGAAATGGTGATCAGTGATTATTCACTGAAAACAATGGAGATCAGGGATAGAGATAATTTTTTTCCTGAACCTGAGGAGAGCTGGAAAGCCATATCAGGTTAAGGACATTCAATAAACTGTGCTACAAAAAGCCGGATGCCGGATTTGTCACTAGACTTTTTTTTTTTTCCCCAAAATGAATGTGCTAAACGGAATCTAAAAAGTCATCAAATCCAAGTTGGCTTGTCTCGATTCTTGTCTTCTGATCATCTCTTCTTTCCTGAGATTCAGCTTTCCTGCCCATTTTTTCTTACAATTTTTCCAGTCGCAGGCATCTAAAGTTTCACAAATCTCACGAAGAGAAAACAGATGGGTTGTGGCTATGGCTACGGCTGCGATCAATCCTCCAAAAAGGAAAAGCAAAGATGTCTTCCAACAGCAGACAGGAACCTGAGAGACAGAGACAGAGAGACAGAGAGAGAGAGAGAGAGAGAGAGAGAGAGACGAGACTTGCTGAAACGCCAAAGCTATGGCTCTCGTTATGATCCACGGCAATAACTCTTGCTGTGCGCTGGGAAGGAAAAACAATCTGATTAAGAGGGTATTAGACTCTAATGCAATCGTCCATCCTACTCGTGTTGCTCATATATTATGTCCTTTTGTATGATTTAACTATCAGGCGTTTGGATCAGGTGTACAAATCCCCAATCAAATCAGACTACAGTGAAGTATAGCAGATAGTTTTGTTTCTCTACGTTTCTTGTACACTGTATTAGACAAAAAGAAAAGCTTTGGCTTATCACAATTTTGTCACAATTCAATTAGACAAAATGATATATGATTACGCTTGCAGGGACGTGTCCCGCTTTTTGCATTAGGACACAGGATTGTACTGTCCACGCACAAGCGATTAGGATTATGTAATGAAAATGGCAACATCGGTCAAATGTAATAAAATAAAAATAAAAATGTAGAGTGACACATTATGCTAATGGCCTTCTGAAGCAAGCCAGCCATTGTTCAGGCTCGAGGATGTCAACTGTAAATGTAGCATACCATCGCTTTCCTACTGTATGCAATTGCTCACCGTGTTGTTTGCGTCGAAAATGAGGCTTGTGGAATGAGCCATATTGTAACCAAAATGCCGGAAGAATCAGATCATTCTTTTCCCCTTCACTTAGAAGGCACATAAACATCGAAGCCAATTGGACTCTCAGACTCCATTCACTCAGAAACTTATAAACTCCCTTCCAGGAAGCGCTTTGTCTGTCTGCGCTTCTGTCTTGACAGACGAATCCCTAGGCAGAGGGATGTATTTCAGCCTGCCCTTTGCCGGCCCAAGCTGGTGGAACCGTCTTCATCTTGATAGTGGCAGCACTTCCAAAGCCTTACAAGGAAAACAAGCTGCAGACATTTATCTTGGCGCTTTCTCTTGCCCATTAAGAATGTGCATGACATACTGCGACTGTGGCTTTTTTTTCTCTTCTACTGCAAAATAGCACAGCAGTTGGGTCATTCATATGAATCATGTGCTGTGAATATATTAGAGTCATTCATTCAGAGTCAACGTCTCTCCAGAGTTTTCTTTACTTATGTTTCATTCCCCTCGCTTTTCTAATCGGTTTAATGTCTTGCGTGAGAAAAAAATGTTAACATTAAACACTATCATTACTATGATTATTGTTATTATTATTATTAGTTTTTTTTCACTCGCAGCTTGTAGTTTTTGTTTCCACGAGCATCTGTCAGTTAATTTTTATGAGATGAATCTCAACTGGGGGCAAGTCAAGGATATGGCAACTCTTTGAGAAGCATTGCTTTTCATTTCCTCCCATGAACTCCTTTATGTGCTCTGAAGGAGCTTGAACACTAGCAAGGCGAAAGCTTTTTTTTTTTTTTTTTTTTTGCTTTAGCTTTTTCTTTACCCTCCTTTCATGACCCCCTTTTGCAGAGCAACGTCTTGGCAAGCCCATAAAATGGTCTTCGGATAGTGGAGTGAAAGAAGGCTGTATTTCTGTTTCTCTCTTCCTTTTCTCATGGCACTTAGAAACACTTGTCAGAGTGCTCGGATAAAGACAGGGTTCAAAGGTGATGGCATGCCGATGCGCTTGGTGAGCCCGTTGCCATGGCAGCGGAGTTTTTCATTCAGGCAGTTGCCGGGCAGGCTGGGGTCCTGCCGGGCGCTGGTGGGGAGAAAGTTATTGGCGCACCCTGGGGTAGAGGCCTATGCAGCCTCTGAAAAACACTGACCCATTTTACACAGCCTAGGAGACGGCTGGAGGAACGTCCAAACCCTGGCTGCACGCAGCAGGAGTGCTGAACAGTTTGCCAACTGAGAAGCAAAAACTCATGCACTGGACAATGGAGTAATTTTCTTGAATAACATTAACACAAAATTGACTTTACATTTTTAATTAATTATTATTCATATTAGCTGGAACATATACTCAAATAACACCTATCCTAAGTTAGTTGCCTTGCTAGGGAACTTTGCTGGTTGATGCAATATAATCTTAGCTTAATGATTTCTAGCTTGCTAAGGAACCTATCACATTTTGTAGAATATAAGACCTAGCTAATGTCAGCTAGCTTGCTAGGAAATATATACACAATCCAATAGTCACCTAAATGTTAGCTAGCAAAACATGTACAATATGCTAGTTAAGTTGTTGTTCGATGGATTGCACAGGAGGTGTTATAGGCCTAATATTTGGGCTAGTTCAAGGTTAGTTAGCTTGCTATGGAAGTTCTCTGCTGGTTAATACACGATACATTTTATCTAAAGGATTACTAGTTTGCTAAGAAACCTTAACTTGAGTGTACATTATAAGACATATAAGATATGTTAACTAGCTTGCTAGGAAATATGTACACAAGCCAATAGTCCCCTAAATGTTAGCTAGCGTAACCTGTGTGCAATATGCTAGTTATGCCGTTGTTAGATGGCTTGCACAGGAGTGTTTTAGGTGTTTTAAACCTAAAGTTTTTCTCAATGGCACAATATTAATGGTCCATTATCTGGTTTGCTAGGAACCCTAAAGCTAATTGTTACTAGTCGTGTACTATTTAGTTATATAAATACTGAAACATTGAGCACACACTGAATATTGTTATACACTAACTGTGCACTTTGTTAGGAACACCTCCACAATGCTTAAAATAATCCTGAAACAGGCGAAGAGCTTGTTCACATTAACAGCTTAGAAGAAAAGTTATTTCTGTGCATTTGAGAAACATTCATCAGTTCTGTAGGATGAGATGCCAGAGGAGAAGACGGACTATTTTGAGCTTACAGGATGTCTTCAGATAACCACTCTGTACAGCCATGGTGAGCAGAAAAGCATCTCAGAGTTTACAACACATCAAACCTTGGGCTATAACAGCAGAAGAATGCTACAGCATGCACAGACTGCACAGTACAGAAACGGTCATTTTAAATGACTTGACATATTAACGCCCCAACGGTAATATATACGGTAAAAAGGATCTGTACTGAATAGTAGTGAGAATGAATGAGAACCACACTGGCCAAGTGTGCTTATCTTCGGTTTGTTCTATCTGACAGTAAATGATTGTCAGCTAAAGCGATAAGAATGTGTACAGGAGTATATAGATATTTCTGCTAACTAGAATGCAAAGTGAACACGCGAGGAAGGGCACAAGGGATCGAGCTCCAACACACTTCAGCCTTATTATAATGAAATAGACAACGGTGTGCTTAATGTTATTTAATACCGTTGTTCAATTAGAACTCTTTAGTGCTCGTTTATCTTGTTACCTGCCGTTTTGTTTGGTTCGAGGTACGCTGCAGTAGTGCAGGTCCGCAGGGAATCGTTTTTTTGCTGAATTAGTGCATTCATTGTAGAAAAGATTTGCAATATTAATGAGGCTGCACACGTTCGTGCACACACACACATAACCTCACTCCTTTTCTACGATACCTGTACACTGCTGAATCAGTCGAGGGTTTTGTAGTTTGCAAACGACTCGAGTTGTGACAGAGAATTCCCCAGGCGCGCTGCAGTTCACCGAGCTTTTCGATCCAGTGTGGTATATACTGTACTGCAAGTACGAGTTGTTCTTGACCCCGGCTTGGCTACGCTTAAATAAGGGAATAAGTTGTAAAGTGCGAAGGGGTGCACTTTAGAGGTGAAAGCAGAGTGCAAGCAGAGAGTGTGAGTTCAGTATGCAAGAGTGGAAGGGCAACAAACCTCACGGACACACACCTCAATATACAAGAACGGATGGCCCAGGCGCTCCTCCTGAGTTATGGGTGAGTATAAGGAAACTGGTATTTGTTCTGTTCGAGTTCAAAACAGTAGGATGGGATTTCGAACACTGTGTAAATGCAGCGCAGAAACTTTAAAATCGTGCTGTTTTTTGTGGTAAGGTACTTTGGGAACTTTCATGCAAATAATGAGATGTATTATATAAGTCCCAAGACCAAGTTCAAATCAAACATCATTATGAGAAAAGAAACATGATCTTAGTTCAGACTTTGAATGTGGTGTGTTTGTGCCAGACGGTCTGGTTTGAGTATTTCAGAAGCTGCTGATCTCCTGGGAGTTTCACACAAGCAGTGTCTTGCATTCATAAAGAATAGTGCGAAAAACAAAAGGGCAGAAATGCCAATTTCGAGGAGAAAGGTCAGAGGAGAATTTTCCAGTTGACAGAAAGGCTATAGCTCGATTAGCCACTCTTTACAACCGTGTTGAGCAGAAAAGCACCATTGAGGTGGATGAACAACAAGAACAAGAAGAACAAGAAGCTCACAGCAGAAGGGCTAAAGTCTGCAGAGGATCACTGGATTATTAAAATATATTTCAAGTTTATCATGAGTTACCATAGGCTTCTGAACTCTCTCATTAGCAAATCCATCAAAACACAAGCTTATGTGAACTGGTAAGAGGTAAATAAATAAAACAAAAGGCAAGACTGTATTATTAAGACGCAAAAAGAGGACTTTTCAAACATGAATAAGGCAAAGACCTATGAGCATCCCGGTTCCTGTAAATGTTGTACTTTAAACCCATCTCTCTTATTCACTTTCCTCTGAGTAAAACCCTGGCAGTTTGATCAGTTTCTCTCAGCATGGCAAGGTCACCACTAACTCACTCTGTGTCACGCCATAGATATCCATCGCACAAATAATACCGCATGCTCCGGAACGCTCTGCCATATTAATATTTATGCACATTGATTTGCTGCACATTTCCATATTTTTGCTCGTAACAGATATGCCAAGGCCTGTGCTTCTCCCCTGTGATTGAATCAAAACTCATAAACTTTTATGTATCGTCTTCTGACAATTTTAGACGCCTTCAAAGACACAATTTAATCGTAAATTATAAGAATAATAGTCCGGAAAGAAAAAAAAAAATAGACACGCAAGATAAAGTAAGAGAAGTTGGTTGGTGGAGTTCTGCTGATTCGGCAGAGATCGCAGTGTCTTAAAGCTGCTAGTGCTGTAAAAGATGCCTCGGTTCTGTGACTCGGTTCTCTTCTTTAGTTTTCTAGATACATGTTTATTTGTGTTCATCTTTAAAATAGGAACAGTGTTGGCCAACAGTTAGTCTAATACGTTTAGCGAAAAGTAAGATAAGTAATAATGTAGTAATATTTGTATTAACTATAACAATTAACTATTGTTTTTGTGTTTTATTTCTCTTGCACAACTTGTGACAGTTTAGCCTTAAGCCTTGTGTCTTCTGGCCAAATTCTTTAGTACTAGTATTACCACTAGTATTAATAACTTTATTATTAGTATTTATTAATTATGAATTACTAGTATTACCACTACTACTGCTGCTATTAGTATTGCTACTACTGCTATTACTTGTGCTGCTACTAATAAATAAGGGAAAGTTACCAAGTTCCTTCTGGAGTATTGTATTCCTCCTCTCCTAAAATTTGGTTTATTTATTAACAACGCATTTTCCGTTTTTAAGTTCTAAAGCACAATATTTTGGACAATCATATCTGTCCCTGGTGTTCTGGACACCATTCTGAAAATAATACAAATAATTTCACTTTTATAGTTCACTTCTGGTCATTTGATCCCGCCTTCAGATATCCAGTTTTCAGATATCCAGAGTTTAATGTCACGTCTATGAAACAAGTTACTAGCTTTAAAATGGCCGCGCGTCGTCTCCTGCCATCTCATTTTCTGTTTGTTTTTTCCAGCTCCAGATCAAAGAGTTGAAAAAGTTTTTTTTCTTCAGTTAATTGTGTGTTGACCAGCCTCAGTTCAGCTCCAGTTCTGAGTCAAACCTCGTTGCTTTGAAACGATGGTGATGAACTTGTGTTTAGTAATGTGGACAGATACAGGGATGTCTCTTTGGCAGACTGTAGTAGTAACAGGCATCACTGCTCACCTGAGAAGAGTAGAATAAAAAGAAATGGTGTAAAAACGAGCACGGGGAAGGCGGGGCTGGCTCGGCACACCTCAGCAGTCTGCTCGACCTTCAGTGTTAATTAGGACATCTGTGCACGGGCTATCCAGAGAGGCCTGGTGGTTTAGCCTCTGCCTCTCTTTGCCTCAGTCTAGAGAGTGAGCCTCACATGCCTGGCTCTAACAACACTTATTAATCACCTCTCTCCCACTCGTGCTCTCACACTGTGCGTGTGTGTGCGTGTGTGTGTTTGTATGTGTGTGTGCGTGCGTGTGTTCGAGTGAATGAGAGAGAGAGAGAGAGAGAGAGAGACAGACAGAGTTTTCCACCCACTCTCCCTGTGTCCTGGCATTTACTGAATAACTGTGGGCTTTGCATCTCTGAGTGAGCACACATTTTCTCGAGCTTCCCTGGAAAAAAAAAAGGTCATGAACACATTTATATGAGAACTAAAAAGAAACAGTATATCCCCTGAAATATTTATTCTGGTAGTTAGGATTTGTCGCAGTTCACTTTGTCTTAGCTCAACCCCCCACTGGCTACCCCAACCCCCAAAACAAACAGGTTTGTTGTGAATTTTGCCTCTCCCAGCTTGCACCGATAAGCCCCCCATTCACGAGTCTCGAGTGTGAATTATTCAGAAGGGAAGCGGAGCGGGCGAGACGACTGCCGTGCGTTTCCATTCGTGTCATATGCACATCGCTCTCTGGCCCACAAATCCGAGCAATATGGAGGAGATTAAAGTGGAAGCAGATTGCCGCAATGTTTTCATTTCATTTCTTTGTTTTGGGCGCTTTCATCTGGAAAGCATCCCCGATCGCACCACCCCATTACACACGAAATCACAGGCTAGTGAGAGCGCTGCTGTTTTTTGATGTCATGAGTCAAACCCTGGAGGAGACATTACTACGGTCTGCTTCGCATCGGAGGGAGTCGACTCGGAGAAGCAAGATGGGTGGATTGGAAGGGGGATATTATTGAGAATTCAGTCTGCCTTCCTGTTCGGATCAGTGTGCGGAATATTTGAATGGCACTGCCATTTAAAACAATCACCACACTTCATTAGATATTGATGCGAGTTCGCCTTCATCCTCATCGTTTACTCAATCACGCTGAGGCTTTACACATGGCACACGTAAATGCTTCGCACAGACAGACAGACAGACAGACAGATGGGTCATTATGTCAGAAGTTGATGAAGCTGGTGCCAGCATTCTGGGTGATAGTGAATGCTAATTGTTTGCACTGACTTGTGACTAATCCATCAGTCATGTCTCTCTATGGATTAGGAACTAATACAGCACAGCCGGGTTTGAATCTCATTGGTCAGAACGTGTGCATTATTTTCATTTAACAGCGGCATTCAAAAAGTAGTTCTGGCTGACAGGTTAATATTAATGTGCTCATCTGAATCATTTATCGTATCTATGGTAACAGCTTATACACAGAGTCTTGTGCGACAGACGTTTCGCAGCATGACAATAAACGGATTTGCAAACGAGTTGTTGATAACCAAGGCATTCTTCTCATTTTAGGTTTGATGAAGGGTTATCTTGGGAGACATTTATTTAACATTTGTGTAAGAAGCCCCTGCTTGCAATCGTAGTTTCACTTTACGCTTTTTCCTGTATTTGGAGTCCTGCGTTTTGTATGCGTGTGTGAACTTGTTCCACAATTCAAATCTACCTATAAACCTTTTTAAATGCATGATGGTTAGTATTAATAAAAATAATTATAATAAATTAATTGTATAACTACAGCATTTTGGGGGCCATGCACTCAGTGAGCTTAAATATACCCCAGATGTACTACAGATGCTTGAAGCCAGTATACAGTATACAACCAACACCAATCAACAAAATCTAGCCAGTTTTTTCATCCTCAACAACCACCTTTTTACCAGTCCATACCGAAGTGCATTTGTCTCTTTGGCTACATGTAAGACTCCATTTAGAAAACTGAGACACTGACCTCCACATCCTAACCTTGACATATTTCTGCTTTATTCATCCAAGAGGTCTAAAATAAAAGAAAAAAGAATCATCTCTGACATGTTTTCCAATAAAAAAATCAATAACTCACCCAGTTATGTACTAGCGGCAGTAGAAGTAGTTTTCCTCATAACTTCCCTCTATATACAGATGGATCCATGTGGACAATCATGTATATGATGCATTGGCAAATAATATGCACTGAGCATGGTGTGCATCTATAACAGGTCTTTAGAATCAGAGAGGTTGTGCATAACTAGCATGATGGAGCTTCATACATACCCGTAAATAAACCATACTAGTGCAACAATGATTGTCTGTCTGTCTGTCTGTCTGTCTGTCTGCCTGTCGGTGTGTGTCTAGCTAGCTATATATAGATAAAAAGTTGGATAGCTATGAGAGTGTTATGAAAATTTTTGTGTAAGTCATAGAGTTTGTTTAGAGTTTGTGAGCACTACGAAAACACCTGACAACATGACAGTGAATATACTCATTATTGATATGTTTAATTTCATACTGGTATTAATATATGTTATATATTAATATATTAATATAACATATAATATTAATATAATATATTCCGTGATGAACGGAAACCACCCCAAAAATGCTATTTTCTGTATACAGTACTGTACTGTATTACCATTTTACTTCATTTTATAATTAATAATTATATTTTATTAATAAATGTCATTATTTCAACCTAAATTCCGCGATAAACCGGGGACAGGGGATTACTGTATATGGAAGAACGATATTAGTATATGGAAAACCAATATCTTTACATCACAGTCGAACAAAGATGACTGATCATAAAGGCAAAGCTTGACTTGTAGAAACAACCTGACTCAAATCTCAAAGCACACACACTTCTTCACACACACTTACACACTGATACTTTTACCCACTGCACAAAGCAGAAGACATGTCACACCTCAGGTGAAATCCTGAACATAGACTGAAAATAGGGTTCTGGGGTGATGCATCTTTTGGTTAAATTATATAAAAAGAAAGCTGCAGTTGTGAAGTGTTCAGGCTCAGTGGTAAAGCTCTTGCTTCACATCCTGGACCACACTGATTCAAGCCTGATCTTCCCTTTTTACCCCATGTGTACTATATCAACACTGTGGCTCAGTAGGTTAGTGGTGTGATTACTTTATGGCACTGATGGTCAGGGTTTGGAATCTGCAAGCAAGCGATCCTGTGGCTCAGTTAAAAGAGATTTGCCTCTGGATTGAGAGGTTGTTGGTTCAAACCGCAGCCTAGTCTCTGAGAAAACAGATGTGTGGAAGGTTACAGACAGCAGGAAGGACAGTGGATGGTAAGAACTGCTCCAAACAGAGGGTCATGGAAGGTATTGGAGGGTGAGAAAATGGATCGATGTGGATCCAAATGGATTGGTGTGGACAGTGCTGGAGGGTGTGACATGAAATGGAGGGCAATATCTGGGCAGCTGTGCCTCAGGGTTTGAAAATAGGCGTTATAACACAGAAACAAAGAGGTTCAACTTATTGAATTGCACTTTCTATATATGCAAAAACTCACCCACACTTTTTTTTTTGGCACCATTTACCTCATAGTTTCCCCATACCACAGCCTTCCTTTCACCACACTCATTCCCCTCAGTAGGGTTCCACCACATTCTTTAACACACTTTTCTACCATCTAAACTCACTTAGTGTGAGGAAAAGCCAGATTTAAAGTGGCACCCTCTAAGCTCATAGGCAGGCCTTTATACCACAAAGCCACCAAGTCCACGCAGCGATGACCTCTTTCGGGTGGGAGTTTATCTTTCATTTAATACCAGCTGAGCGAAATTATAACTAAACAAAGACACAATGATGGATGCATCACAAAGCTCACATGAACCCAGGCTTGAACCATGATTAGCACCTTCACTATTGAGACATGGAGCTGACAGCTTTCATTTCTTTTTTTATCTTTCATTTTTTTTTAACCTCTGCCAGTGAATAATTGAAAAAGAAAGCTCAACAAACATTCAGAGGGCCATTGGGCTTAAACCACTGAGCCATCCGGGGTGACAAATTTTTCTACTTTTGGGGGGCTTGCAAAGAGATGTTGATCTAACAAAAAGATAAAGACGTATATGCATTACCCGAAAAACATATTTAAACCAGGTTAATATACATTTAGAGAAGCATATGCCTTAGGCCACAGAGACATTTGGGCATTACTTCTTTTTTTGTAGGGGTGCATTCATTTTTGTTTTTTTTACCTCTACCAACAGTGACGGAAAATATTGCCGTTTACAGCACCGAATTTGCTGAAATGAATTGTCATTTTTATCAATAAATGAAAGGTAAACCTCCCAAAAAGAATTCACTCAAATGGCTCAGCGATTTACGTCCAATGCCTTTATAAACGTGCTAATCCTCAAATTTAAAAATTACTGCTAAAGATTGGCACAATGACAGATGCTTCACAAACCTCATATTAAGTCGGGCTTATTTTATGCTTTTGTACCTCTACCAGCAGAGACAGAATTGTTTGCTATTTACAGTATCCAAACCAGGTCTCAAACTATGATTTGGACCCTTTGGAAGGCATTGGTCTTAACCCACTGAGCCACCAGCTACAACCAGCTGTATCCTTTTTTTAGTGAGCTTCATCCTTTATTTTATCTGTTGCTGTGGTGTTTAACATAAAGTGTCTAAGGAACAAAAGACTTGAACATGAAAACAGCAATAGAACAGACATTCGAACCCAGTTTTTAAAGCCACCTGGGCTTCAGCTCATTTTAATATTTGGAAGAGAGGTTGTTTTTATCCTACATTTGTAGAGGAAAAAAAAATCCCTGCATGTGGCCTCAAACCACAATGTAAAGACATGCTTGCAAAATCAACTGTTGCCTGATGAAGGCCCAGAGACAAGGATCAAGCTGTCATCACTACACACTTCATACACACACTTACCTATCAAGGTTTAACTCTAGCAATAGGAAAACACTATGATCTGAAACCATTACAGGGAGCTCTGATGGTGGTGAGTGAGGGTTCTGTTGCTGAGTAATGGAAAAGATTCAAAACGTGAAACACAGCAACAACCAGCCATAAGAGTATGTAGGATCTGTATGGCGATAACAGCTTGATTTCTGTCTCTTATTAATTAAAAAGCAACATTTTATTTTGTTAGCATATTATTTTTTACATGATTGAGGCACGGGTTTAAAATTCTCTGGTTTAAAGCCACATGCATACATTTTCTCCTTTGCATAATATCGAGCTTAAAGAAAGAAAAATGTCTACATCCAGGAATAACTTCTCTCTCTGATGGTAAAGGGGGAAAAAAACAAATGTGAATGTGTTAAACTGGGTTAGAATCCAGGACTGGGTAATGCTATGCTTTTGTAACTTCTTACTTTGTGTAAATTCTCACTGTGTGTGCAGATGTAAAACAAAAGTTAGTGGTTAATTTAGACCAGTGCCTAAATGAAAGTACTAATCATTATTTGAGTTCTGGCTCCAGTGATATAAATCCAGACCATTGGGCTGTTCTTTATCAATAATAGATTTCCCACCTTGTATAAAATGGAAGGGAACCATTGTGCACCCGTGGCTCAGTGGAACGAGTTTAGACACCAGTGCCCCAATCAAGTAAAGACATGATGATAAAGCAAAATCTTGCCTTTTAGTCACTGAAGTTCCAGAGATAATGCTCAAACTTTTTAGGGTTCAGGTTTGAGTCTTGTCCTTTACACACTTTGTTATCCAATCCAACAGCAGCAGGTGGTGTAGAATGGGGGAAAAAGTTGCCTTAAAAAAACACAAGAACAGGTCTTCAGCCTTAATGGCTCAGTGGGTTCAGTCCTGTTCTGAACACGTGTTAAACTCAGTTCAAGTCTGAGTTTTTTTCGTAATATCTTTTTCTTTTGTCTTGGTAGAGATATAAAACGAAAGATAAACCATCAAAAAAAAAAAAACATAAAGACCAGTTGGCTCAGTGGGTTTGTACCTAGATCAGGTGATAATATGCTTCTGTAAGTTTCTCTTTCTTCATCAATAACTTCTTTTTGTAGAGATAGAAGGAAGAAAAGGAAGTTAAACTCCCTAAAAAGAATGATTGTGTCCAGTCGAGTCGAGTCGAGTGGCTCTGTGGGATAAGGCCTGTCTCTTTATAAAGGTGCTAATCACGTTTTGTGTCCTGTCTTAGATATCTTTGGGCTAAAATATATATTCCAAAATTATAAAATGATATTTACTCTGCTCCCTTACTTAAAAAAAGATAATATTGCCAGGAGGCCTGGCAGTATAGTGCACTATGTGGATCAGTAGATTTCTGGAGTGATTACTTTTTTTCTCACCACATACCTCACCTTAGTGTGAGGACAAGCCAGATTTGAGCCAGCACTCTCTAAGCTCACATGCAAGACATTCACTACAAAGCCACCAAGTGGTGAAAATTCTCTGACTGTAGCCTGAAAGGTCTAGAGGCAGCAGGGTGTCAAGATGATGTGAAGAGTGAACAAAATTTGATGGATGAGTAGTTTTTGATCAGTAGGTGGCCTAGCCTAAAGGTATAGTCAGTGTGTAGTGTTGTTGATAAGATACAGCCTCAATTCCTGGATGGCGGCTTCACCATCAGATTTGTTGCTGTGTGAAATGCAGGCATTCTTTATGATAACATAAATCCAGGTTGGTCTGAAAACGTATGTCAACGCTGCTTGTTGATGATCGGACATAATGCAGTTTTTGACAAAATCCAAGGTTTTGTTCAGGACGAGTTCACTGACGTCATAGGAATTTGAAACCCGGTTCAAAAATGATCAAAATCTTAATAAAAAATGTTGACCCCCATGTGGTTGCTTTTCCAGAAATCTTTTGTAAGAATGTTCTTTAGACCTAAGTGCTAAATTTCACAACTGTGTTCTAGAAGGTTCTATGGCTGGCATAGACACTATAGCCTGAAGACAGACTCAGAAGAAGAAACATTGAAAAGGATAAGGGAATATAACAATAGGGTGTTTACACACCTTTGGTGCTTTGCTGCCTAATAATAATAATAATAATCTTCTTCTTTTTTTTTTACTTCTCCCATTAGGGGTCGCCACAGCGGATCATCCGTCTCCATTCCCCCAGTCCTCTACATCTGCCTCTTTCAAACCAACTACCAGCATGTCTTCCCTCACCACATCCATAAACCTCCTCCTTGGCCTTCCTCTTTTCCTTCTTTTTGGTGGCTCCATCCTCAGCATTCTCCTACCGATATACCCAATGTCCCTCCTCTGCACATGTCCAAACCATCTCAATCTCGCCTCCCTCACCTTGTCCCCAAAACGTCCTACATGTGCTGTCTCTCTAATAAACTTGTTTCTAATCCTGTCCATCCTCGTCACTCCCAACAAAAACCTCAACATCTTCAGCTCTGCTACATCCAGCTCCACTTCCTGTCTTTTACTCAATGCCACTGTCTCTAATCCATACAACATCTCAGGTCTCACCACAGTCCTATAAACTTTCCCTTTCACTCTTGCAGATACCCTTCTATCACAAATTAATCCTGCCACTCTTCTCCACCCACTCCACCCTGCCTGCACTCTTTTCTTCACTTCTCTAACACACTCTCCATTACATTGCACTGTTGACCCCAGGTACCTGAACTCGTCCACCTTCTCCACCTCTTCTCCCTGTAACCGCACCTCCACTGCCCTCCCTCTCATTCACACTCATGCACTGTCTTACTCCTACTGACTTTCATTCACCTTCTCTTCAGCGCATATCTCCACCCCTCCAGGCTCTTCTCAACCTGCTCACCACAAATCACAATATCAATAATAACAATAATAATAATAATAATATTAGCATGAAAAATCTTCCTATTAAAGTGCTCAGGTTTTTTTAGGGTTTTTTTTGAATGCAGTGTTTAATATCAGTGTTGAAAAGTCGAAACACACACACACACACACACACACACACACACGCACAGACACACACACACACACATACCGAAATGCTCCAGCATTTGCAGGTGCTCAAAATGAAATGAATGTCAGCCTCACTTGATGCAGTCAGGATGGAATAATTGGCTCCTAATGTTTCTCTCTATTTGTGTAATGACCATTTGTTTTAATTTCCTTCATAAATATTAGTGCCTGAGCGAGCAATAATCAAATACCCGCTTTCTCCTCTGTCTCCTAACTTATCTAAATGAAGACATCTCATTGTAGCAAAAGACAGTCAGTGCTCTTATGTGCAATTTTTCTTTTTTTTTTTGCGCTCTCACCTTTTTCTCCAGCATAAATTTTTTTTGACATGTGGCAATTTCCTTTTCATTAATGACAAGAAATGTGCCAATTATGGTTCTGGGTACAGAGCATCATCCATGTGGGAGAGAGAGAGAGAGAGAGAGAGAGAGAGAGAGAAAGAGAATGGGGCCATGACAAAACAAGATGGAAAAGCGACACTTTCCCTCATCCATGGCCATGAGTACATGTGGGTGTGTTGCTATGTGACACTTGTGTATGTGTTAGAGTTTCCACTTGCCATGATGCAGCTCCTCCACGTGTTCAAGAATTACAGCATGTACACTTCAGTTCCGTCAAAATCACACACTCGCGCCGTGAATAATTCAGTGGTACGCATGCACTTATCACATGTTGTCATTTAAAAGAATGAGAGAGACTGAACTTCAGTAACCAATTAATGCCTCTGATTTTTTTTCAATCGTTCCGAGGAGGAAGAAGAAGGCTAGGTGTTTAGGTTCAAGTTCCTCTCTTTTTATACATTCAGCTGCGTTTCCTGTGTTTAGGCAGGTTTAGGGGAGATTGTATATGCTAATTTAAGCTCCAGTAGTTCTTTTGTGTGCCCGTGAACAGACAGAGTACAACTTAAAGCACATCCTCTTTTTGATTCCCAGACAAAAGCAGGAGTCCAATTCGATGCTCTGTGCCTTTTGTCTTTTTCATTGTCTCATTAAATTTTAAACGAGTTATCTCGTGTTCAACACTGGCGTCAAGCCCTGGAGCGTCTGAATGAACTCTGAAAGGAAAGTGACTGTAAGTAACCCAATATCTGCCTGGCATGCCGTCTCGCTGGCTGCTGAACGTTCCCTCTCGCCGGTGCCCATGGCCTCGCGCTCTCGCAGTTACAACCATCGACTTCAGTTATCGTCCACAGATTGCGCTTGGCACTGCTGCACCCTGTGTGAAAGGTGAGGGAATTGTGCGTGAAGCACGAGAATGTGGTATAAGCCTGACTCGAAGTTAGACTCAGAACTCGTCGGGGAGCAGTGGCAAAAATAACGGGATCAGCAAGCCAGCAGGGAGTGCGTGCTCCAATCAGCAGCAGAGCGTTACGCGGCACAGAGATACACACACATTCGCTTCCTCAAAATCCTGACATGCACCTGTGTCCAAACACATAGGCGTTTTCAATTAGCTACATCAATCACGGTACGTTTTTGAGGTCGTCTCTTTCGGTGTTCACACGCATACATACGCACGCAAAGTCATACCTCATACCGCTACTTATAAACACATGCTCTAGCATGCTAGCAATCACAAACACACACGTACACACACCTAACCACTTCCCGTCAGACTGCTTTGTGTTTGCCTGTTTGTTTTAGTAAACTGAGTGATGCATATAATCACTTCAGGCTGCCTCATGCCCACTGGATTTATATGTAATCCTCATTGATTTCACTCAGAATCTGACTTCCTCTCGCTAACTCCGTTACATTGCCTGCACTGCAGTTCTGTCACATTAGGTTTCCATGTTGCCTTAATGTAGAGCAACGGCATTCGGTTTTATCTGCATCCCGGCACTGTACCTGAGACTAAAGCAGCGACTGACTGGAGACATCCACAGACATCCATTATCTAGCCGACTGATTTATGGCCCTTAAATAGATGCTGGTTGGTCGCGGTGTGTAACGATCAGCTCAGGACTTATCTATATGGCCAACCAGTAAAAAATTTCAGCTCGACTGAATAATTTATATATATATATATATATACATATATAGTGATTTTAACATCAGATATTGTCAAGAAGTAGCTTTACTAGGAAACAGAGCTGATGTAGTTCCTTAATGAGCAAGCCAGGATCTTCAGTGGAAAGGAAAAAGTCCTGAGACAACATAAGGAGGAGGAAGGAGGTGATGGCTTTGTGGTTAAGGCATTCGACTTTGGCGCTGAAGGTCATGAGTTTAAATCACAGCCACACCAAGCGGTCACTCCTGGGCCCCTGAGCATGGCCCTTAACCCCATAGCCACTCAGTTGTATGAATGAGATAAACGAATAAGTGTGTCTGCCAAATGCTATAAATGAAATTGTAAATAAGGAAGAAACCACAAAAAAAGAAAGCGATTTAACAGACACTGTGCGATTATGCAACGGTCTCCTGTATGTCCAAAAGCCCAATATGTGCTGAAATATATACATATTATCATACAGGCTAAGTGAACAGTTAGAGATTGAAAACATCGACAACAACAAAAAAGTCACCTCATTGTTTCGAACTCATTCTGAGAAGCTTTTCAACTTGACATGTTTGTGAAAAGTGGCACTTTGAGTTACCGTAGTCTTCCGATCAGAGCAAACTAGTCTGCAGCCTCCTCAGGCCTCTCTGAAAGACAAGGCATTTCCACCCACCCAGCTGGATTTTTTTTTTCCATATCATTTCATGTAAATAGCCATAAACCCTATTTATGATCATTTGTAATTACAGTTTAATTAGATATAAACTATACAAAGGAAACTACCCACTTGATCTGATGAGGTGAGAAGGATGCACAGGCTGAGACTATTATAATGGATGTACTTCCGGACTGTTCTACATGACAGTGGATTAAAGTCTCAGCCTTGCTGCTTGTCCCTACTGTGTGACAGTGTATAATATGGAAAAGCAGTGGTGCTCAGGAATGGACAAGCCTATAGGGGATGCTATCAATCCCAGCGCTAAGGGAGTGCAGGCACATATAGGGTATCACAGGATATTACACCAGCATCTCAGAGGCAAGCATCCAGTCCAGTCCACACACACACACACACACACACACACACACACACACACACACAAACATGTGCTTGCACACACACACAAACCTATTAAATATTTATAAACAATAATGGGAAGCGATAAAATTGAAAATTGCACATTATATGCAAGAGTTTGCTCTTATCACAAGCTGATCCCTTTAATGACTTGGGGAAGGCAGAATGGTATTTTTAGTGTCCTGCTAAATCAAACAGGGTCAGCAATGAATCTGTCTGCTCAGCTGTTGCTTATGCCGTGGGGCCGCTGCTTCTCCGCCAGCACTTTCCACCTGAAGTAGTGGAAATTCACCAAGCATTAGAGTCATGCAGCCGGCCACGCACTTCTCACTTTTATATCACACTTTTAATCTTACATTACTTTTTCCTCGTTCATAGCGATGAATACTATTTCTAATGCAATGGTACGTGCACTATCGCTTGTCCGGCTCGATTTTATCTTACGGAAATGAAACTGTACGACTGAATCGCCTCATACTCGCTTTTAAAACCATCGAGCGTCTCAGTAATAACAATTGAAGATAAACAGTTTCTTGGAATGTGCTGAATAATCCATATATATATATATATATATATATATATATATATATATATATATATATATATATAAATCAAAGTTGGGACTCTTTGTAAAAGGTAAATAAAAAGAGAATGATTCTGCAATAAGCAATGAATCTCATTTTATTTCACAATCAAACAAAAACATATTAAATGTTTCTATGTTAAAAATGTAAAATTTTAAGGAAAAAAGAAGGAATTTGAAGTAACATGATTGAGTATGCAAAAAAGTATAAAGATTCTCAGAAATAACACTAGGCAGAGGTTCATCAATCTTTGTTGTGGAACAATTTCAGAATAGAGTTCCTCAATATCAAATTAATATTTCAAAATCTCAAGACTTTGAATATATCATCTACAAAACAAGTTTTTTTTGGGTTTTTTTTTTTGCAATGTATGGACGAATCAATTTCTAAAAAGAAAAATCTCATAACGTTTGGATCATAGATCTAAATCAGGCTGCTGCTTACATGTAAACTTGCTAACATACAATAAATCGATTGCACTTGCATTTGGATTCAAAACACACAACATTAAAAGAAGGGGTAAAGCCTCACTGCAGCAAAAACAACAACAATAAACCTTCCACATCCACCCAAACTTTGCCTCGTCTCTAAAGGACTGGAGGCTGTAGCTAAATTCAGGGCTGGAAAAGAGCTTGATTCACTGTGAATTACAAAAGGATCTCTATAAAATTTTATGCCCATGGAGAGCGGGAGGAGCCCACAATCTTTCACTGCACATCAACATGTTCCGTATGCTTTATACTCTTTATAATGCTGTATTTGTAACTAAAGAATCAGCATTTTACATCATTTGCAGTGAAGATGGAAGAGTGTTGTTCTTAAACAGTCATGTTACAGCTTTCTTCTTTATAGTCCCCAGAAAATGTCTGACTTTACAGCTATATGACTCTTGGTTCTTCTTCTTCTGTCTCATTTTCTTGTAGGAGTACTTAAAAAAACGAATGTAGAAATGGTTAGTTTCGGCGTACTCTGAAAGCTTTTACAGTCCTAACCACCCCCTGCGCTCGAAAGTAATATTCATCCCTAGCGATGACCCGTAATGGTCAGCAGTTTGGGCATGTTCGCTGCCTCCTCTGCTCAGTTGTCGAACTGAGTACGCATGCAGTCTGACCGAGCAGCCTCCCGAGACGCATGGAGCAACTCACCATAGATTTCACCCATCTCAGGTCTAGCGCTGTATTGACTGGCTACAATCTGTAATGTTGCCTTTAGAGGCCTGAGCAGCAAAAATCGGCTTGATTTATGGTCAAATAAAATCTCCAAACAGTTACACACTCTCCGGATATGACCTCAGGTCTAATATTGGCATCACCGGGAAGTAGGAAGTCATAAGGAAAGGTCGAAGAGGCTGTCATCACCAAGAGTAGCACTGTTTTTCCTTGACTCCCGACCATTTCTTTTGTTCAGGGGCGAATAAAAAAGAGAACATGATAGGTATTGACGTTTTATAGAAGTTCAGGCTTTGCTGGCATAAACACCGAGGCGGTTATCAGACTTTATTGAAATGTAAGCCGGGGGGCTATGTGCAAATGCGCCTTTAAACGCTTCACTTTGATTTATGGAGGCAAATTGGATCGATGTAAAAATGTCCATATGAAAATGTCCGCATGAGAACGTCTCTCTTGTGCGTTAGCAGCGCCTGGTGCTGACTGAGCCATGTTCCTCCCTTCCTATATCTACAGGTCGAGTGGCTGAAAAACGAAGAGGTCATTGACCCTGCAGACGATCGTAACTTTTACATCACTATCGACCACAACCTGATCATCAAACAGGCTCGTCTGTCCGATACCGCTAACTACACCTGTGTCGCCAAAAACATCGTGGCCAAGAGGAGGAGCACCACAGCCACTGTTATAGTCTACGGTAATGATTGGATAGCCAATGAAAAAAAACTGAAACATTTCATATGCATTCAAAAGATATTATAGATAAAGATATATAGCCTTTGATTCATAGATATCACTAACAACAGCCTGATCACGTAAAAAATAAGCCTATGAAGGCTATTTTTGGTACTAAGCACCTTTGTCTTATCTCATCATGTCTTTTCTTGAGTCTGATCTCGCCTTGCCGCTCCCCAGAGAAGGAAGAGGTGTTTTTTTCTTATGAAGTGTTAGATGTGCTGACAAGCTGGAACTACCCCCTGCCAAGGTTCTCAGGCAATTCCTCACAGTCTTAAAGGACAAGGAAAACATGAGGAAAGTTCTTCACTGAACACGACCCTGCCACCTTTCCACTGATGGGATGATGTGTTAGGAAGGCAGAGCTGAAGCTGTAAAAAGACAGAAAGACTCCCTCTCTGTGTCTCTCTCTCTCTCTCTCTCTCTCTCGCTTTTTTTTTGCTTGGGGGAAAAAATAGATCTTCAGTAAGTCTGAGCTTCCCACCTGCTGCTATCATAGTTGCTTTTCCTTCACATCAAATTCCAGAATCCTGCAACCGGTAGTTTTCACTCTCCCTAACCGTAATAAATCACACTCTTTTCCTCAGCTGGAGACTCGACGGAATTGCTCCTGGGTCTAGCTTGAAGAATGAATGACCTCCTGTGCTGGAATAAGAGGAATGGGGAAGGCATGCGCTTTGGAAATGGCAGAAGCAAAATTACAGAGGAGTTCAGGAAGAGCTGCAAATGTTTCAAAATGAAGAACAGAGCAAAGATTTAACTTTTGCTCATTTGGTTGATGATTTTATCCAAAGCAACTTGTGCAGTCAAGAGTAACGGTACTTGCTCAGGGGCTTAACAGTGGCGATGCTTGTATTCGAAAGGAGGTTCAGAAATCTGTCTGCAAAAAATTTCCCTTCTCCCTCCCTGCTTATGGTGCACTGTTACTCTCAGCAGCCGCTGATGTCATCGGGGTCAAGTTTCTCCTTAGTCTCTTACTTCTGACTTTCTGAATGAATCCGCAACAGAGCTTTAAATCACTAGCGTGGCACTGAAAGCCTGGGGATTATCCAAGCTCCATTATTTTAAGTTCTTTCCTCTCCATTGCCAATATACCTTTCTTTGTTATTATGCAGAGAACTAAAGACACGGAAGGTTTCATCATGTGCGGATCAGACAAATCCGAAAGAAGCATTTGCAGAAAGGGCCAGAATATTCAGGCCTTTCTTGGTAGCCCGAAATATAGAACACAAGGGCAACATGGAGGGGCTTTGAAGTCGGCTTATCCTCCAAAGAATGCACTGCAATCCATCTTCCTGCGGTGCCCATGTTATAAAGCGTGTCTGTGGCGTTCCAGAGAGACCAGAGCAAGATAAGGAGTAGAAAGACTCATCTTCTGATTAGACCATGAACAGCAGGAGGGAAAGATCAGACTTACAGAAGTTCTAGCAAAGCCACTAGAAAAAGCTTCTGAAGAAAAGACAAAAAAGAAAAAGAGAGAAACTCAGGATTTGACAAAAAAACAACAACAAAAACTCCACTCTGCTTTAGATTTTTCAAGTCTCTCATTCTAGTTTACCAAAACGAACATTACTTCGCACATTGTGAAGAAAAAAAGCAGTCATTAAAAGTCCGGAGCCGTAGTGTGTTTCCGAGCTGCATTCTCAAGCTGTGATGAGTGAGATGGATTTTGCCATTGTCTCAGGAGCCATCGCAGTATCGTTCATAAACAGCCACTGCAACAGAAAACATTGTTTTGTCTGTCTCTGTTTTTAACAAATAAAAAAAATGCATAATGAGCAGCAAATGGTAGCTCTTTTGATAGAATTTCAAGTTTATCCAAATAAACTTTTGGCTCTTGTTGCTGTTGTAGTGAACGGAGGCTGGTCAACATGGACCGAGTGGTCGGTGTGTAACAGTCGTTGTGGAAAAGGCTTCCAGAAAAGGACTCGGAGCTGCACCAACCCGGCGCCTCTCAACGGGGGAGCCATATGTGAAGGCCAAGCCATTCAGAAACTGGCCTGCAACCCATTATGTCCAGGTACTGTACCAGTAATTCCCACTAATCTATGCAATTTTCTTCATGGGGGATTGGTGCTTAGCAAAGCCATAGTGAAAATCCTGAAATAATCTGCAATCAGATTGATAGAGCAATTATTCAAAACTGCACATCATAGATATTCACTCACAGGTATTCCTGCCTTATGAATGCAGTTATTGGCCATTTTCTAGAATTTCCCAGTTTTACAATAAATTTAACTTTTTTTCATTTTTATTTATGAAATACATGTATATACACTATATTCAAAAACGTTTTGACACACTTAACTTCCCCAGCCTTTCTAGGGCACTTTCCCAGACTTTCAAGGGCACACAATTGGCTTTGGATGCACTAGAATGAAATACCCTTCACTTGAACTCGGACACCCAAACCTGGAATCCAGCATAACAATGCCCCAGTGCACAAAGCAAACTCCATAAATATATACTTTACATGGGTTAGAGTGAAAGATGTGCTATTGAGTTCTGACCTCAACCCTATTGAACACTTTTGGGATTAATTGGAACGCCGACTACATCCCAGCCCAGGTGTCCACAAACTTTGACAAAAAATTATATCTAGTTCACTTCTTGAATGTGAATTTTTTTTGTCTCGCTGCAGGCGTCTAGTCTCAACCACGATCAAAGATTATGTGAAAAGAATAGTGAGAATCACACATTATAACCTCATTCTGAATGTGTTCATTGATACTGATTGTATCTCTTGTGTATAGTGATTTCCAACGCTTAACACTTCAAATGACTTCATTCTTTAAAGAAAATCAGATTTGATTTGGGTTTAATTGGTAAACTGATACACACCATGGACTTTAAGGAGCTAAATGTCCAAATTTGAGCCCAAGAGTTATTCAATTTGCTTGTTTGGGGGGAGAGATTGTGTGTAGGACTCTTGTGAAAACCATGGCAGGCTTTCTTTCAGATTCCCTTTAGGAAGATCTTTGGCCTGATTCAAAAACCTTTGGAGGAGTGTAGTTATTGGAACTCTTACTTAAATTTTGATATCTGTTAAAGTTGAAGCTCAGAGTTGTAATTAAAATGACCATGGTGGCTCCTTCATCCGTATTCATTCTCTCGCTGTATTTCCAGTGGACGGTTTGTGGACAGAATGGAGTAAATGGTCAACATGTGGGACAGAGTGCACCCACTGGAGAAGGAGAGAGTGCAGCGCACCAGCTCCGAAAAATGGTGGCAAGGACTGTGAGGGCATGGTGCTTCAATCCAAGAATTGTACCGACGGCCTGTGCATGCAGAGTGAGTAACCAACGAACTTCCTCACGCGTCTTCATCCTCAGCTTGACTGTATAATCTTCCTGAAAGTCTATTAAACCTTGCATATATTTAATTTCTCTCTATATCAATTTTCTTTTTTCTTGTTTTTTTTCTGCTACAACTAACAATAAAGCAGATCTATAGATAATGGATGTGGGCTAGACAATGATCCGAATCCAGCAAACAAAAATAACACAAACCTTTGTTTAGTCAAACCAAGCATGGAGACTAAATATGGAACACAGGTGTGTTAAATCACGCCTCAGCCTACGCTGCACTGCAGAAAGCAATTACCCCCATCACAGACCCACCATTCAGGAGCTATATTTAAAATAACGCTAAGTGATTATACTGTACTTAGAGAGAAGTTTTAGATTCGCGAAGCATCTGTGATTACTATGATCCGGAGTCTAAAAAAATTCAGCAAACGAGACGAAAAGGAGACGGGGGGCCGTGGAGTCACGCCAAAAGTCACACGCTTGATTTTTTTATTTATTTTTTTTTCCATTTTATATGTATTTCCTTTTAGGGTTCAGCGGAGCCAATTATAAGTGTTGACAAGATGACAAGTTTTTCTTTTTTTCTTTTTACTTCTGCTACACACTGCCAGTCTTATAGGGGGAAAGAATTATTCGCTTTTAGTGCTCTGTAATAAATATATGTATTTAAAGTATTTTGCTCTTTGCAAAAAAAACAACTGATTTTTAAAGTGCAATGAATAGAGTTTTATTATTATTATTATTATTATTATATATTTATATATCTATTCAGATGGTTCCCGTGTTATGATGGTTGGACTTACAATTTGTCTATCTTACGATGACGAGAGCGATAGATAAATAAATAAATAAATATACATATACATATATATATTCTCACCAGGGTGTCACCACACATGCTGGACACCATCTGAGCCAAACAAGTTTATCTTAGTCTTATCAGACCACAGGACATGATTCCAGTAATTCATGCTCTTGGACAGGTTGTCTTCAGCAAACTGTTTGTGGTTTTCTTGTGAGCCTGCTTCAGAGGAGGCTTCCTTCTGGGATGATTGCCTGATGGCCATGCAACCCGACGTGTTGCAGTGTGCGATGTACGGTCTGAGCACTGACAAGCGAACCTTCCACTTCTGCAACCTCTAAAGCAATGCTGCAGCTATTATGCTTCTGTTTTTGAAGCAACTTCTGCACCTGACGCACAGTACGAGGACTACACTTATTCGATGGACTCTTGGGAGGCCTGTTCAGAGTGAAACCCGTCTTGGAAAACCTCTGTATGACCTGTCCATTGTGCCATAACTCAGTTTTAGGGTGTTACTGATCTTTTTATTGCCTCGGTGCTCAGTTTTGGAAAAAGGGGTTAAAGTACTCTACCATGGCCAGTAACAAAATTGTAACAGAAACAGTAAGTAAGCCATCGGGCCCTTGCTGTCCAGTGCACTGCATGGTGTGGGAATAATAATAATATTATAATAATAATAATAATAATATTTTAAAAAATTGATTTCCATCCCAGGGAATCTGGGCTTCATGCGGGAAAATGTCCTGGTTTAATACTAAATAGATTCGACTGTCTGAACATCACATTGCGGTGTAATTTATCATGACACTGATCCCATATAGTCACATTTCCTCAGCCGTATGCACTCGGTCTGTCGGTCTGAAAGTTTATTTAATATACGAGACAGCGATGACTTTGAAAGCACTTTTACTTTCACATTATTTATGCAAGTTTTGCACGTTTGTACACGCGCGCGCTTTAATTATTACGCCGCTCAAAAGCCGATTGATTAAAAGTACACCCTGAATTACACTAATGACATGATGAAATCCAATTAATGATGTCAGTTTAATTCGAAAAGCCTTTACATGTAAATGAGACAATATTAATGGCCCTATTGATTAGGAGAATCTTGGCGGATCAATAACGCCATAATCATCCAAAAAAAAAAAAATAAATAAATAAGCAGCCTCGGGTTTCACGACGCAAGATTTATAGGGTGTGCGATCCTTTGCTCTGCTCTCACAGTTCCTGCTTTTATTTTTTTTTGTTGCGAAAGCATTAGTTCTGTGTCAGATTGATGACCAGTTTGTAGAGAATATAAAACCCATAACGATATAGATTTAGGCTCACTTCCCCTGATTGATTTTTTTTTCCCCCTCTCTCTCCCCGAGTTAAAAGGGTGAAACCACTTATGTCCATGCTAATGACCGTTTCACTGTGCATTTAGGAGAAATCCACATTCTCTAAAAGCTCGCATTATTGCAGATATCATTGCGAATAGGGTATTCTGTGTGATATGTGAACTCACGCTGCTCCAGACGGACCCTGATCTCACCCTCAAAAGAAGCCTTCGCCATTCCTACAAATCACTTATATAGAATTTTACATTATCCCTTCCCAGAAGGCACCGCTTTGTGAGCCCCACAAATTATGGGCTAGAGAGATTTGCTTCTGAATGGTTGCGTTTTTCGAATTGTGTGTTTGCGAAATAGCGTGCGCGGTCCTGTTATTCCGATACGTAGACTTAAATAGACTGGAATATAGACTATCTGCTTTAGATTTCCCGTTCAGGCTGATCTTTTTGTTGTGCTTCTTCAGCAGTCTCTGTTTGTTATGATGTTCCTGTTGAGGGCTTTGATTACTCAACCCACAGACAAATGACATTTTCTTGACATATCGATCTGGCAGAAAGGGCAAGGCAGACACGAACACAAGGGCAAATACAAGCTTTTTTCTCAAGCAGTACAGCTGCAGCAGTAACGTAGAGTCCAGAAAATCCTCCTCTTTCTCAGTCTTTATCGCAGAGCTTTTTGTTTTCCATGTAAGCTGAGCTGGGGTTGTATTGGAATATGATATTCTAGGCAAACTATTGCCATTACCAATAAGGTGGTAAAACACTTGGGAGGAGTGCTGTTATTGGAAAATAATCAATAACGGGATGGTGGGGGCTGCCGATGGAAAACAAAATTGAGTTACTGTTACCTAGCTGTTTCTGTTATAGCACAGAACATATACAGTACAAAAATTACATCCTGTTGTCACAATTGTAACAACTACATTCGTTATCCTCTATTTGTTCTCCATCTGTCGCACATCTAACGTATATACATCTCCAGAAAAACACTATGTTGTGCAGCATTTCTATGTTCAGTTGCTACTTTATAAACGGTGATGTACTAGAATGAGAACTATTGTCTGAGGTGCTGTAAATCAACACCTTCTGAGATCAAAATCAAGAATGCAACAACACTGTCACTCTATAACGTTATAAGTGGGAAACACTTATTCGTGTCAAAGAAAACAGAAGCCTTATAGACTATAAAGGAAAAAAAGTATTGGGAATTTCCCAGCCATAAGTGGTTCTTTCCCAAACCGTTATTGCAAAGCTGAAGGCACACAATTGTGTAGAGTGTCTTTGGAAGCTGTAGCATGAAATTTTCCCCTCACTTGAACTAGCAGGCCCAAACCTGTTCCAGTATGACAATGCCGCAGTGCACAAAGCAAACTCCATTAAGATGCTATGCAAAAGTTGGGGTGGAAGATCTGCTATAGAGCTCTGACCTCAACGCTATTGAATTGTTTTATGCCTCCTCACCTCACCTACATCAGTGCCTGACTTTTCAGACACAAGGGTGTTAGTATGAGCATAAATCTCCACAAACACACTCCAAAATCTAGTGGAACATCTTCCCAGAAGACTGGAGGAAGTTATAGGAGCAACTTGGGACTAAATGTGGAATGCGAACAAACTGCTGATATACATGAACTGCATGAGCTACTTTACTAAGCTAAAGATGCATGTTTTTACTCCGAGTGACGTCACTGACAGCTCTCTTGACAACCATCTTCCAAACACCAAATGAGGGAATTATCATTCGGGAGAATGGTGTTTATTCAACCAGTAGACTCGATGCTTGTTTTGTTTTGTTTTGTTTAATTTGTAGTAGAATTAGAGTGGAATTGATTTCAGTTTGGAAAGACGTGACCACTGTAAATCCCTCCTAATCTCTTGTGAGATGCTTTTTACTTCCTTGTCTCTTGCATGATGTCATGTTTGAGAAACAGATGATGTGTATACAGCTGCTTTAGCCCCCCCCCCCCCAAAAAAGAGCCGATGATCCCTTACTGGAGTCCGACTCCACACAGTGTATAAGACGTATGTTCTGGCCATAGGTCATATCATCCATTCCATTGCCAACATCTACAACATCTTTGTTTTCCAGCTCTTTCTTTACCACATTCTTTCTGCTTTCTCTCTCTCTCTCTCTCTCTCTCTCTCTCTCTCTCTCTCTCTCTCTCTCTCGCTCTTAAAGGTTTACCTAGTCTTTTGCTCTTTCACGTTTGATTACATGGCAGTAAATTCACCATCTGTCAAGGCATTGATTACTCCGTCTGTCGATATATCTACCTGCCTTTCTTTGTTGACTGCATGTGCACAACCAGCTGAGCATTTTTCTTTTCCATTTTTTCTTCTTTCCCCAGATCCTCTGGTCACATTATTTTGCACTGTGTCTAACCTAAAGAATATATATGGATCCCTGAGCGCTCTCTCTGACTTTATGTAGATATTGAGCTTGCCCCATCGCTTGCCTCTTCTCGTCAGCGGCGATTTGATTTAGCACCCTTTCCAGCATGCTACATTAGTGAGAGGTCCATGTGCTAATGGTGTCCACCTCCACACAGTGAGAGAGAAAAAGTAAGAGGGGAAAAAAAGAGAGGAGCGATTTCTCTGGGCCTCCTTGGCAGATGTTGGGCCCTAAGTGCCTTTGACTCATTGACTCAGAGACTGTTTATCAGCTCAAGACAATCCATTGCACACAATCATTAGTCCTAATGAAGCACTAAAACGTGCCTGACGGATGGTGACATTGGCTCTCTCCAACCCCCCCACAACTCCCGATTCGCCCCCCATCCCACCCTCATCCGTCTGGAGAGCGCAACGGGCCAAAGTGACACCAAATGGAGAAGGATGGCTGCTTTGCATTACCATTACTCTTGCCTTTGTTTCCGTGTCTGAGCTTTGTTCAATCAAAGTTGTGTTAAATTTGATTTTTTTTTTTTTTTACCCTCCCCCCCTTCCCTTTTTTTTTTCCTCCCTTAAGGTTCCCTATATCAGAAGTCCTCTGAACCAAAAGGCAAGAATGATGATTATGGATATCCATGTGAGTTTTGATTTGATTTTTTTTTTCCTATTCACCTCGTCCTTCTATATTTACTCATATATTTTTCTATTTCTCTCAATGTTTTCACCCACTCTCCTTCATCTCACCTTTACTTTTGCATTTGTTTTATTCACTGAATGTGTTGATAGAGTGCTAGAATGGTCTCTCTCTCTCTTTCTCTCTTTCTCTCTCTCTCTCTCTCTCTCTCTCTCTCTCTCTCTCTCTCTCTCTGTCTTGCCTGGGGGCATTGGTTGCTGCACTGCGTGCCTCTTTCACACTCGGCTGCTGTGATCGCTGGCTGAGGAAGACGAGTGCAGGCTCTTTCACCATCCTCACACATATACACAAGAACCAACCGTTCAATAACCCTATTGTTTTGTGTTTGGTTTTTTATTTGTTTTTTGTTTTTTTCATTTCCAGGTTCTATTATTTTTCTTTCTGCATCTACCGGCGATCACTCATGTTCAAAAAAATGTATTAATCTAAGTGATACATTCACTAGTCCCCTCCAAACCCTTTACCCCGCCGTCTTTGCCTCTTTTATCATCAGGCGTGTATGTGAAAGATTGCCGGGCTGAAGAGATATCCGTTAAATAACCACGGGGAGGTTTTGCAGCAAAGCCGCATTCAGATCATAATCTCTACACTTTCATTACTTTCTCTCTCTCTTCCTTTCTCTCTCTCTTCCTTTCTCTCTCTCTTGCTTTCTGTCTTTTTTGCTCCATTTTCTAGTTGGGCCGGATTTGAGCTGCTTATTTGGATATCTTTGTAAAAAAAAATACATTTAACACAGTAAGAGGTGTAATGGCTACCGAATGACTGGAGTTTATTAATAATAAAAGGCACTTTAGTGTTTAGGATGAAAATGCTAGAGCTCAAAAGTAGCTGCCTCATAACCCAAACTTGACTTTTGCTTCATTGAGTAATCTCCAAAGAAAATATCAGACTGTTTAGGTTTGAAATCTGGCAACCCAAAACCCCAACTCACCCCACACCACCCATCTTATCACCTCCAGGGGCTTACCGCGATCACATGACCAACTGATGGGACTAGTTCCTGCAGGGCTTTGCTTAAACCAGCACCATAAGTCAGGAGGAGAAACTCACAACCACTTTTATACGCACCACGATAGAGCCAGACGACTCTCCGTGAAAAGATCGCACGATTAATTTGATCCGTATCCGATTGAGTCCTTGACCGTGTAAGGTCTGGAGAGCGAACAGTGAGTGGAACGTGGCAGAGGTCAGATCGGTTAGGTTTAGAGGGCAGGGCTCCCATTAGGAAAGATTAATTTGGAATGTCACAGTCATTAAAGCCAGCAAGGACCAGTGAGATGTTGATCTTCACATTGATTTAAAAAGGAAAAAAAAACACACCGATGTGATCTCTCTCACACACAAACACACACACACACACACACACAGACACACACACACACACTAAACATGGTCCCTGTTTTTTTGCTTGTAGAGCTTTAATTAAAGGAGAATCTGAGCAGCCTTGAAAGGAAAAACAAGGTCATTGATAGACGAAGCGAGTGAGAGCTCTTGTCATTCACTCGAAATGTTAACCAAATGTATTCATCCTCCACTCCAAACTTCATATTAAAGCTACATTGCCACACACCATTAAGCATTTGCAGGAAACATGACTTAAAGGAAAATAAACATTTTTGAAGTGTACGATTAAGATATGCAACATTCTCAATACCGGAACTGTAGCAATTGACATTTATGGCTGCTACCGCCACCTAGTGGTCATATGTGGAACTACATACATCGACTCTATAGTAGTTACCTTTTAAGTGCACAGCTAATTTATGCACTCCCACAATCCCGTGTTTGGTGCGAGTACAAATAAGAGAATTGGGTGCATTAATCCATTCAGCCTTTCCCTGCAACGCACAAGGGGTTGATTATGTCCCATTTAAGGTTGATGGAGGAATCAATAGCCCTTACCAGCTTGCTCGTGTAGGCATCGGCACTGCTCTTCACTCGGGGAAAAAGAGCTGTTCCCGCCGCCCCTGTGGCATTTGAACACCTTTAAAAGTGGACTCATTTGCCTCACTTGACAGGTGGCTTTAAAGGCGAAGCACATTCCTCAATTATCGCAAGGACAAAAGTGCCTTCTCAGCGCAGACGCACGCCTAACGTTAGCCCTAATGACGGCTTGTCAGTAGGATCGTGGCTACGGGCCGTGGTCCCATATAATCACTAATAGATTTTTGCAGCTGGAAAGAAACAATAGAGAGAAAGAGAGAGAGGTGTGGAATATGAAACAGGGGGCTATTTCTAGATTTTATCAGTCACAATGAGGGAGTGTGTTTGGGAGAAAGATGGGTCTTTCTCGCAGCTCTGTATGAGGCTCATTCATTTTTCATATTCAGCGGTTTGATATTATACATATAAGCTTTAGTTAAATGTAGTGACCTATAGCTGTTTTTCTACAACCTCCCAAAAAAACAGTTACATCCAGCTGGAGTGTTTGTTCTATACTATTTATATACAAGTATTTAGATTTCTTTTTTAACTTAAATCTGTTTGGTTAGAGGATGTTTCCGTGATATTTGTAGAAGGAATCTCCAGTGCCAGTGCATTGTTACTGTAGGTTTTAAACCACAGCCAAGTCTTCAGGACAGAGGAATTTGCACGTTTGGGTTGCTAAGAAACAAAACAAGCTGTGTTCTTTAGTCTTATAAACTCCAAATGAAAGCAAAAAGATGGGGAGAAGGAACGAATGTTTATAACTACTATAACATAAGTGATAACAGGAACTGGCTTGTCTGATGGATGCTCCACAACATGAAGTCTAAAGAGGAGATAATAATGAAGAAGCGAGTCATAAAAGCTTACAAATCTTACCGTGATTATTACAGTCCTGGAAACATGTTTACAAAACTGCAGCCTGCACCTTGAAATCCTGACTTTGTGTGACTCATATGTATGAGCTGACTTTTTTTTTTTTTTATATGGCCGAATTTATGACCGACAGAAGCCATCAAGTTTTTCATTTCTCAATTCTTTCCACCTGCTGTATACACAACACCTCATTCACTGATCTTAAATGAGTTCCTTTGAATTCCAGTCAGGAAGTGCCGTTCACTCAGTAGAAGGTAATGAAGTCCTGCATTTATTAATATCCCGAGCTAGCTGTGAACAGGATATTGGCACCCAGACAGCATCTCCTTTCTAATTTGACACAGTTTTAATGAAAGTGCTATCAATCAGCGATGATTCGTTTTTGATCTTCATAGCCTTTTAGTTCAAAGCCTTTGGGACTAATCTTCTTCTTCTTTTTGTCTTTTGTCTTTTCTTTTCCCCCACAGCGGCCCCAAGCACAGATGATGTGGCTCTCTATGTGGGCATTGTCATTGCCGTAATCATGTGCTTAGTCATCTCCGTCATCGTAGCCCTCTTCGTTTACCGCAAAAACCATCGCGACTTCGACTCGGATATCATCGATTCCTCGGCTCTGAACGGCGGCTTCCAGCCAGTCAGCATCAAGACCGCTCGCACAGGTGCGCCAGATGAGACAGACGAGAAGTCATCATTTGTGTGTCAATTTAGCTCATATTACATTCTATTAAGCTGCAAAACTTTCATTGATGTCCATTCGCAAAACATTTTGACATTTTCTCAATGCCACCCCAATGCAAAACATGAAAAGGGACCTGTCGTCGGATGAATGCAGACGGCGTGTCGAAAGTGACAGTTGGAGATGGAGAATTGATATGTGTCAGAACCCTCACCCAGGAGCTTTGATGACACATTCATAATTCAGGCGTGACTGTTTTTCCCTTTCCGCGCCGACGCTACAGCACAAAAGAGAGAATGGAAAGGGGTGGACGGAACAGGCATGTAGGTGATGTTTCTGCCAAGACAGCATTAGAATGCTTGTCACTTTGATGTGAAAGGCAATCTGCAAGTTATCATGAAGCCATAATTAGCTCCGCTTGCACGGCACGTTCAATGATAATTAGATATCATCCGCGCCGTGCCGTCAGAAAGGTGCTGTGGAAACGAGGTAAACAGAGAGGAATGTAGACAGCCTGAGCTAAATGCTAGAATTCTCCTGACGTGCTTTCTGCATGCGTCAATGTGTAAAATCAATACGAGGCATCCAGGGGAAGACGTAAAAAAATAACAGATAGCAGTTAGCGAAGTTAGTGGAGCTGATTAAGTATCAGAGACAGCCTGGTGAACAGGATGCTGTCCATCAGAAGTCTGGGGAAATTTGAGGAAAAGTGCAGAGTGGACATGTGGTGTGTGAGCAAGACCTCCAACTAGCGCTTAACACTTGGTGTAGCACCCATCAGGTTGCTGTAATTGTTGTCTGGGAGGCACAAGTTCAGGAATGAACCATGTGTGTGTACGAGGAGAGGAGAGGTCTGTGAGGAGGAAGAGCGCTCAGCATGGCCGCCACTCCCACTCAGCAAGCCCACGCATATTCATCTGTGTACCTGCGAAGGGATTAACTCGTTAATAAGGATGCCATCTGCTGCCCGGAGCACAGCACCCTTTGGACTCGGCACTCCAAAGATCCCTCACTGGAGCTTCACCTGCTACATAGAAGTGCAGGAGTGAAGAAGAGACAAACGGGGACTTTTGGTGTCTGTAGAATTTGTTGCAATGTGTAGGGAGAATGCATTAGTTTTACTGTTCAATACCCCCCACAGCCTCATTTAGCAGGAAAAAGCAACCACCATCCAACCATCACTGACTAGACATTAGAATGAGTACTTAGGATTTTCTCTCACTGACACTGGAGACTCATTCCAAAAAATGTCTCCTTCTTGGAAACATTTTGTAAATCTGTTTATATGGAGCAGCTACCATTAAGTTAACGGTGTAAAGTCAAATCAAAATGATTGAAATGACCGCTGAGGTTTTTGTCAAAGCTGCTCTTATAGAAAACTAATCAACACCTTCTGATCATTCAGAATTGAGAATTACAATGTGTGCTCTAAGACTGAGAATGTGGTCTAAGACTTGTATAACGTTTACTTTTCAGGTTTGCATGGAAAACACAAATACTTATCCATTATGTATAATATATATATAAATATATATACACACTACCGCTTAAATATTTTAGAGCATTTTTCCAGTTTTTATCCGAATTTAAGCTGTGAAAATAGTTTGGCTATCAAAAATTTAAAATGAATGACTTTTTAGAGAAGAAGTAATGGTTTAACAACAATTAAGTCGATGCTAACAATTGCCACAGGTGTCCCAGCTTTTGTTGATTACTTGCAAACTGTATAAAAGCAGAGTTGGAACAGACTGTATTACTACACCCTCTTTAGCAATCTGTGGGCAGTACTGTACTGCAGGAAGTAGTATATTGCTCTCATGATGGCAAGAAATAGGCAATTAACAAAGGAAGACAGACAGACCATTATAAGCCCCTAAAAGTGTAGGTTTTACTTAAGAGAAATTACGAAGAAAGCCAAAGTATCAGTAAGTACAGTTTCCCAGACCATCAAAAGGCACTTGTAAACTGGAGGAAACTCTGACAGGAAGAGGTCTGGCAGACTCTAAGCCACAACAGAATCAAAAGACAAGTTTTTATGAGTCAGCAGCTTGTATAGAGAAGGAAGCGTGGTGGTCTGGGGGGTGGATTTATAATTTTTTTGCTGGATCCATAGTCAGTGGCACAGTAAACCAAAACTACCACCATAGCATTTAGCAGTGCCATGCGATACCCTCTGGTGTACGCCTTATCTTACAGTAAGATAACGACCCCAAACCTACCCCAAGAAAAGAACAAGATGGCAGGCTTCAAACCATGGAATGGCCAGAACAGTCCCCTGACTCCAAACCCCAACAATTTGGTATGGAATGAAACAGACAGAAGGGTGAACCTTATGTGTCAACGCATATATAGCTACAGTGTTGGGAAGAACTTTTCAAAGAATCATTGATTTCCGTTGTAGAAAGAACACCGTCAGTGTTTTTGGCTGTTGTATCTGCAAAAGATGGCTACTTTAATGAGGCACAAATCTAGATTAAATTTTGTTAAACACAACTAATGTATGATGTGTTTTTTTATGTCCAATTGTGTATTATGCTGTGCTTAGATTTCAGATTGCACTGAGAAATAAATCTGCATAAATTCGAATAAATACTGGAAAAAATTGAGGTTTTAAAAAAGGTTTTGACTGGCAGTGTATTTATTAAATTAAATAGCTAAAACTATAAATAAAAAAGCGACTTGTTACATACAGAAAAGTCCAAATATTTTTACACTATGGAACAGTGAAAACCAACTTATCCTTATACTTAGCCTTAACCTTATCCCTTCTACTTTCTTCCCTTCAGCCGATCTCCTGACCGCACCCCCTGACTTGACCTCGGCAGCGGCCATGTACCGCGGCCCCGTCTATGCCCTCCACGACGTGGCTGACAAAATCCCCATGACTAACTCTCCTTTGCTCGACCCCTTGCCCAACCTGAAGATCAAAGTGTACAACTCATCAGGCACGGTGACTCCTCAGGACGATCTTTCCGACTTCTCATCCAAACTTTCTCCCAAGTTGGCACACTCACTCATCGACAACGACACCATGGGACGACACACTCAGAGTCTGATGCGCTCCCGAGACCCGTCCTGCACCGCCTTTGGCTCCTTCAACTCCCTCGGAGGCCACCTCATCGTACCCAACTCAGGTGTGTGAGACGTACTGACCAGGCGATGATTTTTCTACCTTGATGTTCAATGTTTTTCAATAACAGCGTATCCTGTTTTCTTTACTTGCAATTCGGTCTATTTATTAAATCAAAACTCATGCTTTTTAGCCATTTATATTTACAGTTGTAGAGCGTCCCTAATACATGTCACTTACTTCATTTTTCATTTGAGTCCACTGTATAATTCTGCATGTGAGAATCAGAACTATCGCATTAATTATATACTACATTTTGACTTACACACTGAACTCTCAGAGCCGCCAATGTAGAAAATTAATCAACAGTCTGGTGATTGAGATTTAATGAGTTAATCATGACACTATTGTTCATGTAACATTCAGGCGCTTATTCTTTGGCTTACTGAAAAGCAGAATCGTCATGATTTTATAAACGTGTCCTGCATTTTCAGCTCTCAGTGTAAACATTTGTGTTTAAGGTTGATTACGAGGTCAGCTTGTGCTTCTGGAGAACATCTTGAAGTGATCCAGTAGTGTGTAGTGTATATGCAATTGTCAGCACATGCAGTCTGGATGGTGGTAGCCCCTGTGCTGCCAGCCACTGATTGATGCTAAACGCCTTAATGAAGAGCAGGCCGCGCTGGGTGCTGCTGACGGAGAAGCTCTGCACGCCTTACAGCCAGGTCTATAAACACAGATTACAGGCGGTTTCCAGCAATTTATACAAATATTTCGACAAAGAGACTTCGGGAGACAACAGGAGATTCTGAACTTCGCTCCACCGCCATGTCTGGTTCAAAGAGAGCTGACTGATTCAGGGCCAGAGTGTCATTCTGACACTCATATAGGCATATGGAGAGAGAAATGAGGTGCTGTGTGTACACATAATGCCTGAGGTGCTATTTATCACGCTTTTACACCAGTCAAATACAAGACAGAGGGTGGCAGGGTGCCAGGGATCACTGTAAGCCTTCTGCTGGGTGAGAAGCCAGCTAACCCTGTCAGGGAGAGCCTTCACAAATTCTTTTTTGAAAAGCACAGGCCTTATAACTCATTCATTACTAATGTTTTGCCATAATTGTGTGTAAATGTTTTCGTAGGCCAAAACCGAATTAAACCTTCCTGCCAGATCTACAAAACAATTTCAGAGTTCCTTCATACTCACTTCCTTCATATGTTGATACGTGCCATTCAGTCATAAAGGCACGATCGATTATCACCCACACAATTACCAAATTACGCCGAAACAGTGAAAGAGCACCATGTTGATCTTCCAGTAAATAGCTCAGCCACTGCAGCAAATCAGTTAACATAAGCACTTAGTATTACTCACTATAACATATTCTCCATTTATAGTGCCAAAGTGTGTCCTAATCCAGTGGCTCGTCTTATTGCATTGATTTGCTTCTTGTTGATAACAAACAGGCAAAAGAGGCATCGTCTTCGTCGTCCCCACCACCATCACCATGTAGAGGTCAGAAATGGCGTAATTTTAACCTCGTCCCACTTCTGAGGTAAATTGAATGCTGCAAAAATCTGCTGGTATCTGCGATGGGCAAGATTGCAGCGCGCCTTGTGTTCTGCGCTCTGCTGGACATGATGGACGCAGAGCCTCGTTATCTTATCTTGCCGTTCAGCTTGACGTCCCCTGCTCTCTCCAGGTCAATAGTTCTCTGTAATGTTTCCAACCCAAGTCATACCGAATCCTCTCTATTATGGAGACTGATTTTTACAGCTCCTCCGAGAGCAACACGGACAGCGCTCAAAGTGACTTAATGCAGCATATGCATGATATAAAGGGATTAAGGCACTCTTAGCCATTAATTGATTATGAAACAGGATTGGAACAGTGCTCTTAGGTCTTAGCAGCGTTTTAAAGTATGTAATGTAGCTTAAATCCACATGTGCCAACTGTTCCTGACTGGACTGACTGCATCAGGACTGGACTATAATGATGTTATCCAAGGTTCTCTAGAGCGCTATGATGCACGGAGCGTTCTCGCCACGTGAAGCGCATGCGAAAGCAGATGTTTTTGTAGGTTGGAAAAAAAGTTCGTATTTTCTCCAAGGCACCTCTCTGTTCATTTACACACAGCATCCTTGTACGTTTCAGGAGATGAATATTTCAGCAGCACACCGACTCTTGGTCTGGAGTGAACCGAAAAGCGTAACAAGCCCAATCGCAGTGGGAGTTTTCACAGTCGACTGATAAATAAAAACTGGAAAGTGTGCACGTGGGTTTTCAGAAATTTTGAGTTTGGTTCTGCTTTAATTTCGTCCCGCCGCTAAACGTCAGGAAACTGTTTCAAAACTGTTGACAGCGGTCACAAATACGAGACGGTCTTCATTTTCATTGTATGTTTCAGTCGTTGTGAGTGTGTTGCCATGAAGAGTTCAGTAGAAGAAGGGGGGGGGATCAATGCTCTCTGTGTGACACTGTGTGAGAGCAGGAAGCAGGCAGCACTTTGCTGGAGAAATCAACCCTCTCCATGGTGTCACATCCAAAACTGAACAGGGAATTTCCACACCAAGCTGGCTCTGTGGCCAAGACTCTGTGTGTGTGTGTGTGTGTGTGTGTGTGTGTGTGTGTGTGTGTGTGTGTGTGTGTGTGACATTGACAGTGCTTTGCTCTTTGCACTTTGCCTGGCGCCGTAGTGAGCACTGGCAGACACAAGACCTGGCAAAGGGCAATGTGTGGCAGAGGTCACAGTTTGATGACAGTTGCTGTGTGTGTGTGTGTCTGTGTCTACCCACAGGCGTGAGCTTGTTGGTGCCAGCAGGTGCTATCCCTCAGGGACGAGTGTACGAGATGTACGTGACGGTGCACAGGAAGGAGACAATGAGGTAACGTCCCTCTCCCAATCACGCCACAAGCAGAGCACCCTTGTAGTCTCTGACATTCATCAGCGCAGCCGGACAGGATTGTTGGAAATCATCTAGCCCCCCAACCTCGTCCCCACCGTGCTCTGCTCATTTTCCAATACCTTCCCCAGCTTGGCCGTGACAAAACAACATAATGAGAGCCGGGGTCCAAGTTACTGTTTTCCAGAAGCCGAATCTCCATCTCTCTCCGGGCCACTGAGGCTCATTACAACCCCAAAATGACCTCACTATAATCACTGCTATAGAAATACGATTTAAAAATGCAGTGTTCCTGAGACAGTCTGAGTCCAAATATACACTGGGAAAAATGATTTAAAAAAAAGATAAATAAATCAGGACTTACAACTGTCTCGTTGAAAGTTTGTTTCCAGCCAGACTGTGTTTGCGAAATGTTTCATGACATCGCAACTGTACGTTTTATCCATTTACAGTTACATCATGTCATACATGTCAATGATGGGAAATGTTTGTGAAACTTTAATTCCTGGAATCATTTTGTTACCACTCCAGCCTTTTTTTTTAGAAACATATATATGTGTTATTTGTCCACCCTATAGTTACCATAGAAACTATAATTCAGCCAGAACTACAGTCAAAACTGCTTTTAAAGGAAACGAATTAGAAGGAATTTTAAACTCACGTATGGCAAAAAGGCCAGTTTAGTGCCTGCTTCACCGTCTGAGATTGATTGTGAAACCAACCTAAAAAAAAAGCATTAGTGTTAATAAGAAAGACAAAGATACCACAACTTTGTGTTATTTCTGCGTGTGTGTATGTGTGCGTAGACCTTTAGTGGACGACACTCAGACTGTTTTGAGCCCAGTGGTGAGCTGTGGGCCTCCTGGAGCTCTGCTCACCCGGCCGGTTGTCATCACCATGCACCACTGCACTGAAGCTGACAATGATGATTGGCTTATTCAGCTGAAGAGCCAGTCGCAGCACGGACAATGGGAGGTGAGTACGAGTGAATTAAAGTCTCATTCATTTTTAAACTCGGGGATGAGAAAACAGCTAAAGAGCGCGGAGGAGCACAAACGCAGTGTAAACTGTATCCCGTTTCTACATCTTTATTGGGTGGGGGACGTGTACGGAGCTCGAGCCGCCATGTGTCCGCAAACTATCGAGCTGGGTGAACATATGCTGCTGCTAGATAGCATGGCAATACGCGACACCTGGCGGTTTTCATGCGAAAGCGATGCAAACCATGGCACGGAAAAAGAAAGCCGGACAAGAGCGCTGGAGTTGGTTGGTGCCACGCTGGGCCAGCCTCTGTAAACAGACCCCAGAGTTAATTAGATGGCGATGGAGAACAGAGTGTTATCAGGCAGCCCGTGCCTCTGTGTGCCCCCTTGTGCCTCACACTCCATGCTTCAGAGAGAGGAGAAGATGAGCTTTTAGCATTTGTTTCATAGATGCTAGTGAGGAGCTGATAGTGCAGGCCACCCGCCGGCCTTGTCATTAACACTGGAGAAGTTTTCTGAGCACAGGACCATGAGCATAGCTGTGAACAACGCACCCGGTTACTGCCCGCTATTGTTATCACACGTGAACACAACACCAGCTCGCTAATTAGCTGTGCATAAAGCATAAAACGGTCTACGCAAAACACTACACTCTCTCTCTCTCTCTTTCTCTCTATCTCTCGTTCTCTCACACACACAAACACACTTTAGACGTACCATGGATTAAATTAGGAATAAAAGACATTAGCGTGATGAATGCAGAGTTACTTGTAATAGCTAAAAGTAGATTATTGTCCATTAACTCATAATGTTTTTGCCAACAAACCACAACTCATGAAGACTAACAAAGCGCTCGCACTGGAGACTCCTTCTTTACATGTCAAATAAACGTATTACATAAAGCACCACAATATCGGTTTCCATTTCCTGAACCATTTGTGAACAAACTGTTGTTGCTAAAGAAACGCTAACTTAGTAGAACAAGTTACTATAAACCCATGATATGAATCAGTCACAGCTGCCGTTGCAGAAAGAAAATGAATCGCCACCTTCTGACCAACAGTAGAGAACTTTAATAGCCCTGTAGTAGAAAACCATATGATCATTATAGCGTTATAACTGACATTGTCCCGAACTGACATCTGGAAGCATCTCTGATGGAACTAAAATAACTTTTAACCTCAGTTTTGCCCACTGTGACAGTGTCATTGATGTCACCCAACCAAAGCTGGAGCAAATCAAGTGTAAACATAGCCGATCTCTTTTAGATCGCTCCAAGCAGCTGTCAAATATCCCAGCTCTGGCTACGATGTACATCCGCATTCATCTCCCCGCAGAGCCATGCCTGCTTTTGAGCTGCTTAGCAGTAGTCTGTGACCTTGTCTCATCTTATCAAACATAAAACACTCTTGGGTGGTCATAAGATGAAAAAAAAACTAGGAACGCTTGGATGCCGGGAAAAAAGTAAAAAAAGGGCAAATAACCACAAAGGCATGGAGCTGTTTTCCTCAGACAAGATGCATTTAAGCGCTAATGAAAAAAAAAACACATTTTTACAGCTAGTCCTCGTATTTTTTTTGTGTTTCTTTTTTCTTTTTTTACAATGTGGGAACTGTTCCAGAACTGTTGCTGAGCGACAGATGCACTTTATAGTTCCCCAACATAGTTAAAGATTTTTCATGATCTGCACACACAAACACACACACTCTCGTCAAATCAGTTTTCAAGGCAACACACTAAAGGTGAAAAGGGTCCGTTTTAAAAACAATAGAAAAAACAACTTAAACATTGCTGGTAAATTTTTTTATGCAAATGTGACTTTAATTAAAGATGCACACATTTGCAGATTGTATTCAACCAAAAATCTAATCTTATCTGTATTTATTTTGCAGTGAAAATGTGCTTACAGTGTAGAAATCAATTTTCAGATCAGCTTGTTGGAATTGAATTTATCTATCACTTATAAAATTATTCTTCTGGTTATTACAAGCACAATTTCCAAAGTTCGGACACTGTGAAAATTGTCATTAAAGACAGAAAGCAATGATTTGCAAATTCCAGAAACCCATATTTAATTCAGTATAGAACATAAAAACCATATCAAATGTTTAATTTTAAAATTGAAAGTCACAGCACATCTAAAATAGTTGGGACACGGGTAAGAAAAGGCTGGGAAAGTATGTGTTACGAAAAATTAAAGGAGGAGGAATATTTAGCAACTAATTAGGCTAATTAGCAGCAGGTCAGTAACATGAGTGGGTATAAAAAGAGTATTTTAGAGAGGCAGAGTTTCTTTGAGTAGAAGTGAAGACCAATCTACAAATTGTACAAGTGAACAGAAACGCCATCTTGATGAAAGAGGTCAAAAGCTCGACTGATTTGAACTGACAAAGTCAAGTGTAACTCAAGTAACCACTTTTTACAATTGTGGTGAGCAAGAAAAAGCAGAAAAAAAACACAATGGGTTCCGCTCCTGTCAGCCAAGAACAAAAATCGGAGACTTCACTGAGGACAGATTTACCGAAACTGAACAATAAATAACAGTTACAGAAAGTCATGTGAGGTTTCTAGATGCTAAAATCTAAAAACAAAAAGTCATATTTATCAGACTGTAGCCATAATTGAAAGTTTAAATTTAGAATGAATATTGCATTGTTTAATCTGCACAGAAAGAAGTGACAAAATCTCATATAACAGTGGCGGCTAGAAATAGACACAAGGGACAGAGAGGACAAAGCAGGACAAGAGAGGAAGCTGTGGAATAAAGGAGAAGAAGAATGGAAGAGTCACTGGGGAGAGAGTGATTAAGGGCATATGAGAGAGAGAGAGAGAGAGAGAGAGCTTGGTCTGTAGGGACTGCTATTGCACTCACTTCACTGAGCAGCAGATTACTCTCTCCACAAAGTCCATTTCTCTCACAATACCATAAATCCTCCATACGCTCCATCATTCCAAAACATCAGTCCTTGATTCTACACACCAGCTCGCCCTGACACTGGAGAGACACTACAGCTGAGGGTTTTTTCTTTGGTATATTATTGCGAATAAGCAGACATCCCGGCGGTGTTGATGGATGTCGATGTTGTGGCGCGAGCGTTAAAAACCAAATGAGCGTTTCACCACTTTAAACAAAGAAATGGCTATCGATTAGATCTCACAGCAAGGGATATCCGTCAGCAGCGAGCGGCTGGTTGAGACGGAGTTCAGGGCCGTGGTTTTGAGCATTGCAGCGAAGACAGAAATGCATGTGCACATAACAAAGTTTTTCTGTTGGTTTTTTTTTCAGGTTAGCCCTGCCCAATTGTGTATTCTGCTCATATACATATATATATATATATATATATATATATATATATATATATATATATATATATATATATATATATATATATATATACACAGTATATATATAAAACTATATATTGGAAATTCATAGGAGCTTTTCTCCCCATGATGCACTGTTTGACAGGATATGACTTTTGTGCAAAGCTTTTTATTATCACAATTCTCCAGTAAAGAGTCAAGGATTATAAAGTGCATTTTCAACTTCATTTTTGTTGTATGTTTAAAAAAGATGAAAAAAAAAAAAACGAGCGTCATGATGGATTGACTAAGGGCTCGGGTAAATAAATCAGTTCTGGAAGGCATTAGCCCAGTTTCCCTGTGCTGTTTCCTCATTATCTCACTAACGCTGTGCAATCCGCTGCTCCCCCAGGACCCGTTACAGAGGCTAATGACCAGTCATAATGCTGCTGTTTAATGGCCAAGCTGACAATAAAGTATTTTAATTCCTTTTCTCTCTCTCTCTTTCTCTCTCTCGCTCGTAATGGGATGAAATTAATGACAGCAAGAAGCCTGCAGAAGCAGCCAGAAATTCTAACTAATAGAGAGAAGAAGCTCGAGATGCGATGCCTCAGATGGTCATAATGAAAGCAGGAGTGAGACTCAGAAAGAAGTGTTATAATAGAGGTTAACTGTGTGGGGTCTGAACTCTACAGCAGCTTTATACATCAGTACTGTGTGACCATGTGACGCTCCGAAAGTAAACTACAATTCAATATCATTTGTTCCCCATGTAAACCAGATGTTTTTGTAAAACAATTTTTTTTTTTTATTAAAAAATTCTACATTTTAGATTAAAAATTTTACAAACGAATAGACAATCTTGCATGACCCCGAATCATGTCAGCAATTACTGGCTCGCTGGTATCAAGGAGAGGCTAGATTTCCATTAATGCCTGAAGTACTGCTAAAAATAGCAAGAGGAGAAAATGACTGCAGGGGGAAAGTCACCAGGATTTTTGCAGGTGCTGAAATTTGAAGAATATTTTAATCACCCAAAAATGAATTTCTGCATATGTTGAAATATCTCATATTTAGCATATCTTTTATGAGAGTTTCAGAGTAAAAATGGTAATCAGCGAATAACGTGTAGAAAGCCGACTTGTACTTTTCTAGGTCAGCGCTCTGGATTTGGGATCATATTTGGATTTGTGAATATTTGACTTTGTTTCATTAAAAAAGCATATATATTTTTTTAAACTAATTGTAGGTGGAAAAAAAAACTTTCTTATGATAGGGCATGCAAGAAAAGAACAAAAGTGCAAAACAAATAAAATACTTTTTTCTTGTTTTTCCTGTGAACATTTCCAAGCAGAGCATGAATGAACACAAGATAGAGTAGAGGTTTCACGCCTGTATACGCCTGGCCTGTGGACAAACTTTACCGACTGCACATTCCATAAGTAAGAGCAGAGTGTGAAGGTCGAATTAGCAGAGCAAAAGCAGAGCTGAACATCAAATTTGGCAATTCACACAACATAATAGGAGATACAACAGAGTTCAGAACAGATTGTTGACCAGAACAGCAAGTCTTTCTGTTTGAAAGCTTTCTGCAAAGTTGTTAAAAACCACAAGTGCCCAACTCACTGCAGGATCCAGTGGTGGACAGTAAGGATTAAAGTCAACGTTAATGTACTTAAGTAGCTTTTTTGAGTATCTGTACTTCCATTTAGGGAGACTTTTACTTTAACTTCACTACATTTCAGTTAAAAATCGTTCTCTTCACTCAACTACGGTTTTGCACAATCAGTCGTTCCTTTTTATTTATGAGTGAATAAAAACATAACTTTTCAAGCACACAGGAAGCCAATCAGGGTGGAGCACTCGCTCTGTTTTCAACTTGTTTTGATTGGCGCTTGGTGGTTTCTACTTATCACGGACACACACTTCAGCATCAGTTCGACAGCGGGTAGGAAATTCTGAGAGTTATAATTGATGGGAGAAACTTCTGACTTGAACACTTTTTGCAATTTTTTTTTTAAGTAGTTAAAAAGAAGGTTTGGGGCTCATGATCCTTGTAATGATATCAATCAGTGTTTGACTCATTAATATCATTCTATTAATAGGTTGTTGTGCTGAGAGTAACATTCGAGTCTTTTCTCATAAACTGAGTTGATTAAGCAAAGAGTTTTGTGACAAAAATGATAATAGGAAAATTATAGCCATAATAAATCATAGTATTTGAATACTTAAGTAAATCTGAAGGGCAAATACTTTTGTACTTTTAATCAAGTGAAAGTTTAAAAGGACACTTTTACTTTTACTGGAGTCATATTTAACCTACTGGAGCTCTACTTTTACTCAAGGACACGGTTTGTGTACTTCATCCACCACTGGTTTTCACCAAACCACTCTAGAGGACCAGGGTTTCAATGTTGCACCGTGAAGGTGGTGCCGTGTATCAGGATGTTAATGCATTATTACACACAGCAAGACTGGTCACAAGAGTGGTCTGAAAAACACGATAGTTAAGTCGAGCATCTTCCGGGCTTCACTTCATCGCACTGTTGCTATTTCCAGTTAAAGAATGTTGTTCTGATTCATTTCAGCTATTTGCTGCAGCAAAATCATCTCTAATGTTTCCAGCTAGCTGCTAATGTCAGCTCAACGACTTGCATATTATAATCTCCATGATCATCAACGGTCCATGGATTGATTTAAATCTGTTCTAATGTGTCTACTCTGCTCAGCTTTCAAATCTTCAACTTTCTTGCTAACGTTGAAATCCTCGCCATTTTGTAGATTGTTAACTAGCCGACAGATTCTTTACTATACCTATGTGTGTGTGTGTGTGTGCAGGACGTGGTGGTGGTAGGGGAAGAGAACTTCACCACCCCCTGCTACATTCAGATGGACGTGGAGGCGTGTCATATCCTGACCGAGACGCTGGGGACGTACTGCTTAGTGGGTCAGTCAGTGAGCGCAGCCAGCGCTAAGAGACTGAAGCTGGCCGTGTTCGGCCCCGTCACCTGCACTGCCCTCGAGTACAACATTCGCGTGTACTGTCTGGACGACACGCAGGACGCCCTCAAAGTGAGTCTGACCCCCCTGAACACAGCGTCCAGCTTCCACTTCCACACCTGTAACAGAGCACAATATAAAAAATGATTACTATAAATTATCATGAACTGGAAATGGTAGAAGTATAGCACTGGTGTGTGTCACTGTGATGATAGTCGGATAAAATGTAACACAATATTGCATTACACAATTACTATTATTATTATCATCATCATCATCATCACTTTCCTTCAGTGTATTATTAAGAAATTTGTGTGTGGGTGAGCCTCTGTACAAATTATGTAACAGGTATGCATATGTTGTGTTTGTTTACACTTGAGCCTGTGTGTGTGTGAATTTATTTATGGATTTCACAGTATGATTTCATGCATGTACATGACATTTATTTGTGATGGTGTGTGTTTGTGTGTAGCTGTTTGTGCACATGTGTTTCTGCTTGTGTTTATGGCTATATTTCATAGATAATCTATGTGTTTGTGCTCACTCTTGGACATTTGCATTGCGTGTGTGTGTGTGTGTGTGTGTGTGTGGTTGCGAGCTGTGTGTGGGAGAGCACAGATGAGTGGTAGGAGGCTACAGGCTTGCTTCCATGCTGCACAGAGACACATTCATTTGAATAGAAAGTCCATCAGCCAACTGTTCTCACGAACAGAGAACTCCGAGCTCGGAAAAATTTCATTCACGCCTTTCGTCGCTCTTCTGTCCTGGCTCGCTCAGATCAACACGGTTTCAAAATAAAGGACGCCAATACGCTTGAAAACGCTCGCAAACAATGGCAGTGTGTCAGAAATGTGTTTACCTGTAATTAGGAACTAACAGTGTGTGCGTACGTGTGTGTGTGTGTGTGTGTGTTTGTTTGTCCTGTAGGAGGTGCTGCAGATGGAGAAGCAGATGGGTGGGAAGCTCCTGGATGAACCCAAGTCCCTAAACTTTAAGGACAGCACACACAACCTGCGTCTGTCGCTGCACGACGTCCCGCACACACATTGGAAGAGCAAACTGCTGGCCAAATACCAGGTAGCGGATCTGCACTTTAAAATCTAAATAAGAGCAAGATTTTTCTCCACAGTCGAACATACAAACTAAATTCCCTGAGAGTGAGTTCTGCCTGCCACTTGGGAGACTTCATTTCATTTCTACAAAGAAGGAAAATATGAAGCATAATGAAAAGCAAATGAAAACACACTCTCCGGCCTGCTGTTTCTGCAGGAGCTGGCGTTTCAACAAGTATGGAGCGGTTCTCAGAGGAACCTGCACTGCACCTTTACTCTGGAGCGCTTCAGCGCTGCGACCGTGGAGCTGGCCTGTAAACTGTGTGTGCGCCAGGTGGAGGGCGAGGGCCAGATCTTCCAGCTCAACACCACGCTGTCCGAGGTGAGTGACGCAGATGTTTGCTTCGTTTAACAATAGATATTAATACAAAGCGTCTGGATGTAGTTTTTAATACAGAGAACCAAAGAACCTGGAGAGGACATGTCCTCATTTAGGGTTGATTAGGAGCCATTACTGGTATAATACAATCAAAGTGTATTGAAACCTTTGAGAGAAAATAGATCTTCAGTATCCAGGTAAGAAGCAAGAGTGAGACCATCCACAGCAGGCTTTATGGACATTTTTATCCCCTATGACAATCCAGATTGGAGAGGTGGTATCTCAGTGGTTAATGCTTTGGATTACTGATTGGAAGGTCATGGATTTAAACCCCAGTTTTGCCAAGCTACTACTTTTGGGGCCCCTGAGCAAGGCCCTTGATCCTCACTACTCTGACCCCACCGATGTTGGGTGCGAAGAATGTACGTATAAAAAGAATTAAAGCACCAGATGCAGCATTGGTGAGAGTTTCTTGAAAAACGTTATATCCGAGTGACGCCATCTAACTGTCTAATCCACACTTCTCAAATCAAATCAAATCAAATCAAATTCCATCGGCAATAATAAATCAGTTGGCAGATATGGCAATAAAAGAATTAAACCAGTTATCAATCAAAAGAATGAGTAAAGGTGCAAAGTGTAGGCACCGATCAGGCATAAGATTGTGATCACTTGTCCCAATATTGTGTTGGTCCCCTTTTTGCTGCCAAAACAGTCCTGACCCATTGAGCATTAACAGCAATAAGTTCTTCAGCAGTATACGCTACAGGAGCTTGTCTGCAGGATCAGAACACCAGCCCATGACCCTGTCACCGGTTCATCACTGTTCCTTCCTTGGAGCACTTTTGATAGATTACCGACCACTGCAGACCAGGAACATCCCACAAGAGCTGCCGTTTTGGAGATGCTCTGACCAAGTCGTCTAGTGTTCACAACTTTCCCCTCGTCAAACTCACTTTAATCTTTACGCTCACCCATTTTTCCTGCTTCTTACACGTCAACTTTGAAGAGAAAATGTTCACTTGCTGCTTCACTAACAGGTGCCATGATGAAGAGATAATCAGTGGTCATAATGTTATAATGTCATTGTTATGCCTGGTCAGTGTATGTGTTTCATGTCTTGTTCTCCATGTTGGGGTGTTCATCAGTCTGGATGTGTGGAGGTAAAACTCTCAGTAGAACAGAGATTAAAAGGAAAAAAAAGAAAAAAGAAGTTCACACACGCAACAGGACGCTTGGGTTTTGACACAAGATGTTTGGGAGACAGATGATTTTGGATGCACAATTAGAGCCGGTGTTTTAGTAGCTTCAGCACTGTGTTTGCACCGCCGTCAAATCTTTCAGCTAAATTCGGAGAAACTCTTTCTGCGATGAAGTCTAATCAGCCTCCCGTCCGTACAGCTGACATCTGTGCGCAAAAGAGCGGAGTGATGAAGGTGCGGATGGGCTTTCTGAGCATCACTCTGATGCGAATTACGTGCTGTTCGATTGCTCTCGCCATCGCCGCCGTGTCTCCCTTGATGGCAGGCCATCTGATTTCTCCCACTTCTCGTTCTCTCTCCCTCCTCTCGCTCCTAGGAGGACCTCTATGAGTGACTGGGCACTCTGCTAATTGTCATTAAGTCCTGAGAGCTGGGAGATTGTACATTTTCAAGTGGTGTTGACTTTCACTGCCTGGTTCCCACAGGACCTCCTGCAGGCTTCCGCTGCCAGAAACAGCTGCTCATCCTCGACATTCAACATGCCATGCTGCAACGATGACTTAACAAACAATCGGAGCTTCCGGGATAAATGATTAATTCATAATATAACCACTTCGGCGAACGTCTCGCGCTGAAAGACGTGAGATTTCTGCTCTGTGAATAAATCCGAAAACATGAGCCCCTGTTCCTATCAGCTGTCTGGCAGATTAGGAGTTGTGATTTACTTGATGTTATTTTTCTTTCCGTTCGTCTTAGTGGAATGCTTTCTTATATTTCAGGCGTTATTTAAAAAAGAACTCAATGCAACAACAGATGGAGAAGATATAGTGTGGTGAATATGGTGTGAAGCAGCTTGATGTAAAACACCTGATTGGCTCCAATAAAAGCACATCCTGTGTGTTGTGTTCAGTGGTGGACTGTAACGAAGTAAATGTAAATCTTTACTGTACCTAAGTAGCTTTTTTCACGTATCTGTACTTTACTGAAGTATTTCCATTTGGGGAGAATTTCACTTTCAATTTATAACATAATAAAGTCAAATATTTGACTTTTTACTCAACTACATTTTGCGAAATCGATCGTTCCTTTTTATTTATGAGTGAATAATAACGTAACCAATCAGGATAGAGCTCATGCTCTTGAACTTGTTTTAATTGGCATTTGTTGGTTTCTACTTATCACGGACACACGCTTCATCATCAGTTTAACAGCGAACTGATGAGAGAAATAAATGATGGAAGACACTTCTGACTTGAACTCGCCACAATTTTATCTGCTTGTGTTCTATATGGTGGGTGATCAGACTGGATGGATTAATTAGGTAACAACATTTGAAATTCTTTTGTATTAATATATGTAAATATGATGTGAGGTTCAGTTACCAGCGTGACACTAAAACGTTTTAACTTCTTTACTTTAACTTAGTAAAAAAGTGACATAAGTAGTTGAAAAGAAGGTTTTGGGCTCATGATAATTTAAATAGATATCAATCAATCAATTGTTTGATTGATATCATTCTATTAACAGATTGTTGTGTTAAGCATTCAAGTCTTTTTACATTAAAGAGTTGAATAAACAAGAGTTTTGTGACAAAAATGATGATAGGAACATTATAGTCATAATAAATCATAGTACTTTGGATACTTAAGTAAATCTGAAGGCAAATACTTTTGTACTTTTAATCAAGTGAAAGTTTAAAGGGAGCACTTTTACTTTTACTGGAGTCATATTTTACCTACTGGAGCTCTACTTTTACTCAAGGACATGGGTTGTGTACTTCATCCACCACTGGTTGTATTTCTTTTGTACAGCAACACAACACCAGTTTGCCAGTAAACAGCTTTTTTTAAAGGGGAAAAAAAGTAAATGAATGATGTACGCTTTATCTATTTATAGTTGCATTTAATGTTATAAAACATCCACCAAACAGGTTTTGTTCTGGCACCAGCCTCTCTTCTCTCACTCTGTTTAATATGTTAATGAGAAACCACAAGGTGCCCACCCTGTATTAGAGCGAGCACATTACTAAAAATTCACCTTGCAGCCGGAACTGCTGCTCTGTCTGTTTTGTTAAAATTCTCAACTTTACCTAACTACGATTCGAAAGCTTTTTTGCTAACGCTGCCAAAGTCTCCCCCAGACTGCCTTTAGACACGTCTCTTGTTTCCTAATCTCAAACCTCTACCACTTCTAATTTGATTGACAGCCTGCAAAGGCTTTTTTTCTGCTTTTCAGAATTTCATTTCAGGCAATTTTTCAAAACCACGAGTTTAAATATGTGTGAGCGTGAATCAGGCTGTAGCGGAAACCAAAACGAAGCAAAGCATCGCCTCATCACGCTGCAGAAAACTCGCCTGTCCACAAAGAACAGCTGAATATGAAGGATAGAAGTTAAACTTGTGCTGTTCTGATTACAGTCACATGCCTTTTAAAACAAGATTAAACCTCCTGCTGTGCTACATATACATGATTTAATCAAAAAGTGTTTAGTAGCCCTTTTTCTTGCTCTAAAAGCCAGAAATGGTGGTGAGCTCCTCAAATTTCCTGTCTTGATCAAAAACTCTGTTGGCTGTCGATTCTCTTGCTGAGTTTATTTGCAGCCAAAAGCAGGACACCTGTGAATTCTTGAAGAAAAAAAAAAACATTCTTAATAAAGAAATTGCAAATAAATGTACAGTTCTGTAATAAAGGCGAAATTGTCTTAAACTACTTATATCAACTTTCACTTTTCTGCTTTTCCTTTTAAGATGTGCCACAAAGATATTTCAATTAGGAACAGAGGCTACAGCATTAAAAACACACTCACTACGTAAAACCTGTGGCTGCTAATAAACTGCAAAACTTTGTTAAAGATCATTTACAAGTTATTTTAAAGTGTTTTATTTTAGGTCTTAAATCACAGTTAAAGTGGTGTTAAATTTGAGGACATCTGTGCATGAACACGCGCGCACACGCACGCACACACGCAGTATAAATCATTCTCATACATGTGAATAGAGTATGTAAGCAGTAAGTTAGCAGGACTGGTGACACTGGTGCTGTTCTTTGTCGCCCCCTGCAGGACTCACAGTGTATTGATACGTCTCTGCTGGACCCTGCGAGTAACATCACTACGCTGGTGGGCCCCAACGCTTTCCGAATCCCTCCATCCATCCGCCAGAAACTGTGCAGCAGCCTGGACGCCCCTCAGACCCGCGGCAACGACTGGAGAATGCTGGCACACAAACTTAACCTGGACAGGTTAGTCGCTCTGTGTATGTGTGTGTGTGTGTGTGTGTGTTTGCTGTGGGAATAGGCAAAGGCGAATACTGAAAAGTGTGACAATTTCTGTGCTCTTCTGCAGCACTGCTCTCTCTCTCTCTCTCTCTCTCTCTCTCTCTCTCTCTCTCTCTCTCTCTCTCCATGTTTGACAGCTTGTGTGAGAAGTGCAAACTGTGTTTTCAGTTATTGAGTTCACATCTCAGCAGGAGACGTCTTATCTTCAGCAGCAGCAGGAGCCCAGGCCAGCGGTGTGTGTGGGTGTGTGTGTATGTGTTGTGTGTGTCCATAAGGCCTGGAAGGCCCTCCCCCTCTCCTCCTTTTCGTGATTTTTTTTCTCTATCCGCTTCCTCTCTCTCTCTCTCTATCTCTCTCTCTCTCTCTCTCTCTCTCTCTCTCTCTCTCTCTCTCTGACTGTTTCTTTTGCAGTTTTTGGATCGTCTTTCCTTCTCTATGTGAAAAAACAGAATACAGGGAAATGGAGGTGGAGATGATGCAATTGGCATCAATATCTCATTATACATTCATGAAGAAATGATAGTTGTAGTACTCAGAAATGCCGTGTTCAAACGCTTAGCTTGTGTTGAATAGCTGTGGCTGTTAAAGTCTCGTTATATCACAAAATATATTTACCATGGCTTTTGATCGCGTGTGTAATGATAGCTGAAGAACAGTTGGTCACTTTTTAAGTGTGAACTTGGATCAATGATTTGGCTAAAAGTCATGAATTGGGGTTTTGGCCACTAAAACTATCAGGCTGAAGATTAATAAGACATGCAAACAGCACACTTTATAATTACAATGTTCAATTCATTAAAAAGTGACCTGCTTTTTATCGCTTTATATTTGCATGTAATGTGATAGAGATGACCCGGAGAGGGAGAAAGTGCAAAGTCTCTTAATCTCTCTCTCTTTCTCTCTCTCTCTCTCTCTCTTTCTCTGTCTCTATTTCTGCAGGTATTTGAACTACTTTGCCACTAAGTCCAGTCCAACCGGTGTAATTTTGGATCTGTGGGAAGCTCAGCACTTCCCCGACGGCAACCTGAACCGATTGGCTGCCGTGCTGGAAGAGATGGGTCGCCATGAGAACATTGTACCCATGGCAACCGAGCACTGATGGCCGTCAGCCACAGCGTGAGTGCAGAAGTGATGGGTGAATGACTGAGGGAAGGAGAGCAGAGGACTGGAGCACTGCAGCGGGACACACAGACACGGTGGCTTTTCCCTAACAGCTCTACGCAGGGACAGTCGAGCGGCGGCTCACAAACACTTTCGTTACCATGGCTACGTGTACAAAACTATGAAAAAAAAATTCTAGAAGTTCGGAATGGAGAAAATTCAGGACATATTGTACTTTAAGCCCTGTTTGTACACTTGGTACTATGGTACAGTCTGTTTTTCTTTTTGGTATTTTGTTTTGGGGTTTTGTTTGTTTGTTTGTTTTTACTATTTGTCAAATCAGTTTCTTAGGAAACGCGTGATTTCTGCTGTCCAGATATTGGACCTTGTCCACTTTTTTCTCTGACGTGTGGGATAATCAGTAAAAGACAGTGATTGGGGTGTGTGTGTGTGTGTCTAGGCAAGGCCCAAAGTAAGACGAATCAAAAGCATTGAAACCCCTCGAGTGCCATCAACCCGTGTCAGATCCTAATGTTTTCCAATTCAAATCGAAAAAGTTGATATAAATGTTCCCTTTATGATGATGATGATATTTAATATTGCCTTTATTTATACTCATTTATTACTATTTTTCCCCCCATTCAGTGTCCCATTATGTATTTAATCCACTTCTTATTTTTCTAACATTTTTTTAAAGAAAACAAATCTTGTATTGTTTGCCGTGTACGTTTTTTTTTTTTTTTTTACAGTGCCACCCAATGGGCATTCTCTGCAACTACAATTTAAAAAAATATGCAGCTTGTAAATAAGCGTTCAAAACCATTGTACATGTAATGTTCAACAATGTTATTGTTCAGTGACTTTTTTTCTGATTAATTGTGTGTTCGGTTGCATTTGTGCTAAGTATTTAATCGCAACGTAACCAAGAAAAAAAAAAAGAAAGAAAAATGGCAGCCAAATGGCAGCTTGCTATTTTTTTTTTTTTTAACGAAGGTCAAACTTTTGGAGGATTTGTAAACATTTCTCCACCTTTACTGACCTGTGTTCTCTGTTTTAGTCTGCTGGGAGAAATCTGACCTTGATGAAGGAAATCAGGAAAACGGGCAGAGAGAGGAAAAATAGCCACAGACCGGTTACGGATTAGTCACGGGTTTTGTCCTAAACCGCATACTAATGCACTAAACCAAATCTGAAAGACTTTTTTATTAGTAGTTATAATAATAATAATAATAATAATAATAATAATAATAAAAAGACAGATAGCAAATCTATACACCATGGCTACGTCCAGAATACCAGTTGTGGGTAATATATAAAAAACATAAGTTATACTTAAAGGCATTTTTATGTTACAATAATATTTTAGGAGATTAGTACAGCAAAAACTAACAAAACCTTTTGCCCATTATGCCCTAATTGAATTCTTTAAAACAGAAGTGAAGGAAAATGTCATTTTCTGAATATTTTTTTAAATATCAATACAAAATTTTGACTTCAAATTACCTGCTCTCAAAATCTGTTTTAAATTACCAAAATGTATTTTAATTTGCCTCTAAGAACAATATCAGTATTATATCATCAAATTGTCAACACAGTATGATACTAACAGTAACTATGGCAACCCTTCAAAGGGTTAATCTTAATAGTGAATCATTTTAATTTTATGTGTTTTTTCCATTTGGTAAAGAAAATTGGGATGTAGACAGGAGAACTGAGTGCTTTTAAATGTTTTCTCTTCTTGATTTTCAGTTTGTGGTTTCGGACTTTTCACAGCGACTCTGTTGTTGTGATTGAAGCCGAGGCAGAGCTGCTGTACATTAGAGAGTGGACTGATGAGAGCGCATGTCTCACGTTACGCAGAGTATTCTGTAGTCGCCACTGTTGTCTTTTTCCCCTTTTCTTCGGTTTTTTTTTGCTCATGTGATTTTTGTTGTTCATATTTCTAAAGCTGTCTATGCAACTTCTGCATCCTCTCTTAAAAGAAAAAAAGAATTGTACATGCATACAAAGCTCTAGCAGTTGCATTCCATAGTTCCCATAGCTCTGGATTATTATATTTATAGTGAGGATGTTACCTATTCTTTTATGGCACGTTCATGATGTAATTTGCAAAAACAAAAACAAAAAAAAAGCTTGCATCTCCTCTGTGAAATCTCTGTACAAAATGTAAGAAAGAATTTTTAAACAAGTAATAAATTATATTTATATGCAACACTGAACTCAGGTCTCACCTTCTCTGATTTGTTAGGGAGAAGTGTTTTGTTGGTATTTTATTTTATTTTGCATGCAGTGAAGCTCTTCACATAATGCTCAAATTTCCTGATGCTGTAATATGATGCACAATGACTCAAGTTGGATTCCTGTAATACAGTAGACCATATGACAGTTGTTTACATTACAAGGGGTCGTGTTTCACACTCATGTTCTATTATACACACACACACACACACACCTTTGATATTCAGCACTCATTTCAAATATGTGCCTTATTAAAGTAAACATTTCATTAGTCTGCATAGTTCTGGATAAAGTTTCACTCTCAGTGATGAAGCAACTGTTCAAAAATTCTGTGATTATTGGAACTTTTTTATTTTCTGAGCTTCCAGCTTTGTGCTCTTATTTTAATATCCATGGACATTTGTCTTGCTCGCTGATTGGCCCAAAATAGCGCTTTTACTATTTCGTGTTATTGAGTATTTTGCGGTACATTTCACATGCTCTGTTTACTCTGATTATAATTGGCTGTCCTGCTGAGGGGGGGAAAAAAACAAGCAGCAGCCCAGAGTAGGTTTTTTTTCTTTTTCCTTTTAGCTATACAACATGGTATTTTTGATCTTCGGGAGTTGTAGCACTTTGATCTGGAAGCTTGTTCTTCGTTTGAAGTTACAGGAAAGGACACGGTGTGTAGGACTTTTAAGCCTATCATTACAGGGGAATGAAAATGTTAACCTGATACATGGCTGTTAAATCACTCCATTTACATACTTATTGATGGAAGAGGAGGGACACAAAAAAGTGTACTTTTACAGCAAACCTACAGTAGGACCACAATACAGTCTGTGCAGTGAGGTATATGCCAGTCACAGTGTGTACTTTTTACCTAATGAGATCCGGGTGGAAGAAAACCCTCATCAGTCATGGTGAAAAACAGCGAGCTTCAAAGACCTCCGCTATGTATAAAGGCCATGCAGTTTCCTGTGCATCACATAAGCTGTAATGAGGCAGGTATATCAAGTGCCAAGCGTTGCCAGATAAACATCCCCAGATCTGTATTCCTTTTGACCCTGAAGAAAACTGATGAACACTCCGTTGTCAACGTGGTCACTTTTGCATGTAAACATCCAGCAGGTTCACCATGCCATCTAACAGAAATAGGAGAAAATCCCCTACACATTTAAAAAGCGAAACAATGCAGCGCTTTCAATAACTCAAAACCAAGTCGTTAAGGGGAACACAAGAAAACAAACACTTTACTTAATCCATAATTAACAATACATTTCAATATCACTATATACATTCATATTTTGGGTTACAGTTATATACAAGGCAAACACAAATGGCCCGAAAGGTAACAAAAATGCCTACAGTAGGTCTCGTCTGCATCGTTACTTTAATTAACCGCAATCAAGGCATGAGGCCTGGAAATATGGCAATTAAAAACGAAATAACCTGCATCGCGATACACATTGACACTGAACTAGCGCACATGTGGTCTGTACCTTCATAATACTGACCGACTCCACTGTTACTCACAGTAGGGTTTTTTTTTAAATCCAGCATTTTTATTTTTATTTTTTGCAAACATAAGTATCCTTGTGTTTCAGTCGTGTTATGGGACAGAACATATTTTTAGAACTTTGTGCTGTAGAAACAGTAACTAGAGGGGAAGCTCACATTACTCACTACATTTTGGAACAGAACTTTGGCAAAAACAATCAAATACGCTGGGAGAAAAATAAATCACCATATATGTGTTTTCCTGATACACTAGATGCCAGTTTAAGAACCAAGTCAGAAACTAATCACAATAATATTACATGTATTTAATATAATATTTATTACTTGCAATATATTCTCCACATGCTCACCCTTATGCAATGTATCATGTTTTTGTGGATTTTGCTCCACATATTGCCATTGGTTCCTGACATTTCACACATCCTATATATTTCTCACTATTCAGAAAAGCCTGAAAGTGACAGTTTTGAAAGGAAATGGGATTAAAGGAAAAGGGAAGTCGATATTAGAATTGTAGGTGGTAAAGTGTACTGGTTACTGAATGAGGTTACTGTTTTGTCTTCAAAATGTCAGAGATTATACAGTGTGCCATCGTATGAAACACAAGGATATATTACGTCTTCAAGTACCGTGATGTAAAATCTGCCGTACCCCTTTCATTAA